>NC_092293.1:14264463-14335265 GCF_036320965.1 Panulirus ornatus | reverse complement strand
TTGATAGTTACTGGCTTTAATTTATGATCATTTATGATATCTATTTTTTACTTTTGTGTTAGCTGTTTTAAGTATTTGTTTTGTTTGCAGACTAAAACTTCTCTTATATGTTATTGTTTCTTGGGAAATTCTAGTTAATCGAGACGTTCATAAAGAATTATTTTTGGTCAGTTTGTTTTGTTTGAACAGACATGCATGGTGGTTTGTTTATATTTGTTATTATTGATTAGTACTTTTCTTTTCATTTCTAACATTAGCTGTTTAAAGTGTTTGTGTTGTATTTAGACAAAGTTCATTTTCAAATCTTATTGATTACCACATGAAAGCTAGGCTCTATAAGTGTCAAGTAAACAATATGTGATATTTTGAGTTAAGTCGAGGTGCTATTTACCACTGGCGTTTAGATATTTGGGACCCTTGGGGATAGATTTGCCAAGATTATCACGGCCAAATTGACTGGATGGCAACGTAGGAGCTAGGCAGAATTGGATATCATAAAAACCCTAAACAGTCGGTGGTTCCTGGGGCCTACCCTCCATCCTCTTGTAACTACGCTGCTGATTACCATTTTGTTCTTTATATTTTTCAGAGGAACAAGACACTTCTGCATCTCTGTAAAGTTAAGGACTCATTGAAATTAATTCTTCAGATATTATCTGCAGTAAAAGGTAAAGCTGACAAGTTACTTTGTTCTTCTTCATAATGGGTCTCCCCTGATGTTTTCAATTAATGTTTAGCCTACCTAAATTTTCCATTCGCACTAATATATTTGGATGGTGTACGCAGACTGTAATTTGAAAGGAATGGCCTCGCTGAGCCCCAAGATGACCCTGTTTAAGAGAATACTTTTATTGTGAAGTAAAAATGTCGTACAAGATGTAAATCATTTCCAAAGCTTTTCTCTTTTCCTCATGTTGCCACATTAAAGTATTTAGTTGAGCTAGTTTGTTTTTCCTTGAAACTGCATGAAATATTCATATGTGTGTAACTATGATTATTCCATTGATAATTTTATTTCATGGATTTTCCATGTTTTATGCTGATATCTATCTTCTTGTGTTTAATTATTTCATTCTGGTACCAGTTTTCACAACACGTTATGTACTTTTGATTCTTATATTTGGTCTCCAGTTTATTCTTGCATTATGGCTTCACCAGTCTAGCGACAACAAAATTGGCTGTAATATTACTAATCCATGTAAACTGTTTCATTGTTTATCTTTGCTATGTACTGTACACCTCCAGTTGCCTTTTTTTTGTACCTTGCATCAAACCAATAATTTTCATATGTATTCCTCTCAGTGTTATTGTTTACCAGTAAATTAGTTTATGTACATGATTGCAGTCAGTTTTGTGTTTAAGGTTATTATATTTCTAGTCCTGGACATTTTAGTGTTGTGTGTTCCATATGTTATCTTCAGCTTCTATGTTAGAGGCTATTTTTGTTTCTTATTTGATATATTATATATGGAGAGTCTTCCTACGATCATAACATTATGTTTGTATTAAACCATGTTCACAGCTCCCTTACCGACTGCCACTGTGGTGTTGTGTGTTTTAGTTATCAGTTTTGTTTCTTGAATTAGACCATCGTTGGGATATTGATTTAATGCCATATTTCTACTCCTTGTATATTTCGACATGAAGGATATTATATGGGAAATCTATACTGCCATAACCTTAACAACAATATTGTTTTCCTTTAGTAAGCTTAACAATATTATTTTTCATTTAATGAGCTTAGCAATATCTTTTTCCCATTGGTGTGATTGACAATATTTTTTTCCCTTTACCATTGCTCTTACTACGTCTCTTCAGAAAACTAGTATAAAAATGGTATTTTCACTTTCAAAGTAATGTAATGACATAACGACTAAAAGATCTGATAACATACCAACCTCTTTAAAGTTAACAGGTGATCAATTTGAGACCTCTCATTCACTGGTGTAAAGTTAATTTTTGTACAGTGTGTTATTTAAGGTTATACTCAGGCATCTGAAGAATTCACACATATGTTAACTATAGGGAGGTAATGGCCAGGTCATCTAACCACTAATTTCAGCGTAGGACATGTGTTCATAGTGCCAATTATATCAAAACGCACTACTACAATTTATGCTTTAACTGCAGTCATTGGTATCACCTCCACTGTACATCACTGTCATCCAATGGAGACTACTCAGAACACTGGACGTACAGCAACCATTCAGAAAATAACTTACAAAACTCCGTCACAAACACCTTCACCTCGAGCACAAATTTCCAATAAACAGCATTACAGAATGCGCATTTTCAGTCTTCACAAATAGATCATTCTACGCCACAGAACTGCAATGACAAACTAAAGATTTTGCAATTCGGTGCTAGTAATGATAAGAACAAATACACAGAAATTCTCAGCTAATTAAGAGAATGCAGTATCCTTGTAGCACTCATCTAAGAAGCTAGTCTCACATCCAGATCTCACAGCTGTAAGAAATAACAGACAAAGAGTAGGTACTCATAACACTTATCCACCAAACCAAAATTTTCTCCACAACTGAGACCATACAACAGCTCACAGACAACAACAATATCCTATAAACACAGTACTAGGTGCAAGATAATCAACATCTGCATACCTCCTCACTCTACATACCCCATAAGATACACTACCCAACAGCAGAACCTCGGTAAGATGCTCCCATTATTAAAGATTTGAATGTCCACTTTGTTCAGCATTCACACTTATGATCTCTGAGGTGAATTTCTTCAACTGTAACTTCTCAGTATACTTAACCTATATGCAACCAACCAACCAACCAGACTCCTAGTCCACCAGCTCCTGCAGCTAACTTTGTGAAACAACATTCTGCTCACACCAGCATTACATGGAAGGATGCTACGGCAACCATCCTCTGACCACTTACCCATCCTGAGCACACTCCATCCAGCTCACCCAGTCAATACAAAAGACAGCTACCTGGGTCAGAGGAGTGCAACGTGACGACCACCTGAGTGCTGGATCACTAAACAGGCGTCACTAACCCTCCAGATACCCAGGCGGTTAGTACTGGTAATATACCTCCCTGGTTGTTAGCTTCCTACAAACTACTACCTACTCCCATAAATTACACACATCGTAAAGTAAAGAAACCACCTTACACATAACCACTCACCATTGATAGAAATCAGAGATCAAATCAATATTCTTAAATAAATCTATCATTAACTTAATCACATAGAGGCAAACAGATAACTGGCACTCCTTCATCAACACAGTGAACCGAAAGACCCACATCACCACTCGTCTCACCAGTCCTCACTCATGAAGCACACCTGACTCATCACAGTAAAATCCATTGTCCCAAAGAACTTACAAACATACTCATGAGATACTTCTCAAAAATTACCCACAAACAAATCTCGCCTTTAAAAAGGAAAGTTGTGAAAAATCTACCCAAAATCCATTCAGAGACAATCGCCCACCTACCCTTCACTCCCACTAATACAAACAGTGCCTTTAAAATATTAGGGAACTTTCCTCCTACAGACCTTAATAATGTAACAGACTTTCACATGAAACACTATGGTCCATTTGCTAATGGGTTTGGAAGCCTCTCACCAACATGCTCTTGAACTGGCCCAAATGCAGCAGTCACAAAACCAGTCTTCCACCACCTAAAACAGTGTACCTGGACACAAGTCCCACAGACTTTACATATGCAATGAAAACAGATAATCAAGGTTTGTCGTAGTCATTGATTATGTTAAAATTTCAAGTTTTCTGAGTCTATTTAGCTAAATTTTGTGAGTCTATTTAGCGTATGTGAGCACATTAAAAAATGGGTAGTAAGGATAACAATCTGACCTCAACAGGAAATATGTAAACATTGTGTTAGGGATGAATGTTTCACAATCAAAGGTTCAGCTAAGGGTTTAAAAACTTCCATTAGTTTCTTATATATTAGATGTCCTCGCTGCTCTGATATCTAGAAACTGTACCTTTGATAAAGGTTAAATTTTAACATCCTTTCAGTTCTATGTAGCCCTTAAACTTGCACCTTTAAAATGCATTTTTGTTGCTTAATATTCTGTTTGGTGACTTTCTAAGGCATATTTGAAGGCAAGTCTGCCTCCACATTGATGGATCTATTAGGTCTTGCAGAACAACAGATGCTGCTGTCCTCAAGGCAAATGACCTGTATGTAGAGAAGGTCAAGAATCATTGTTTAAGCTTGTATTTAAGAGAATTGATATGATATACAGTTTGTTGTGCAACTATGTAGCTATTTTCCTGACAGTGGAAAGTATAATCGGTTAATTTTTCAGAAATCAGTTTGATGAATCCTGCCCTGAGCCCTTGCTTGCTTAATTCAAAATGAAGCGCATTAAGATGTTGCAGCAAATAATGGAGAAGGCTTACACGCACTTAAACATACAGATGCTTGACTAGGAAGCATCATAATTTCTAGAAACTGCCAATCCCTCCTCAGAAAAGTCAGCAGACCCTGCAGTCTCAGCCATCTTGTTCAGACCAACAACCCAACTATTCCAAGGTCAAACATAAATGAATCTTTTCTCTGTAATGTGAAAATTCCTGCAGCAATGTAGAACTTTCAGAGCTATGTTGTATATGTTCGTGGTAAAGGCTACTTTAAAATGTCATACAAGTTGTAGGGGTTTCATATGATGAATCTTTTTTCATGTTCAAAGGAGTAAGTGGTTCTTAAAGTAGTGGAGCCCTTTTTTTGGCTTCTTTGAGAAAAAAGACTTGTCTGCTACTGCTGGCATCATGCCACGCCTGTTTTATGCTGAACTATCATAACATTGTCATATTGAGAGAGCAATGTGGAGGTTTTAAATACTATGACTTACTTGCACACATACGGGAATCACTAGCAGGGCGCAGCTGGCTATCTAGTGGTGTGCTCACCACCCAACAGTACCAAATGATTACCTGTCAAGTGGAAAAATGAAACTCTGATCCAACATTTCTCACAGAAACTGACAACAAGGTGTAGGGAAATGGAATGACAGTGGTCAAAGATAAGAGAATATGAATTATACTGTAGCATGACGGGCATGAAAGAGCTGGTCTTCAGAAGAGTTAAAATAGAGATTTTATAAGGAATACAATATAAATCTTAAAGTAGAGCTTACAAAAATCCTATAAGGCAACTTGCAATAGGTATGATCTTAGAGCACATAATAATCACAATCCAACCAGGTGTAGCTCTCAAAAACCAATGAGGTAGCAAAGTTGAATCACAGTACAAAGGCTAACTGAACAATGTGCAAAGGTGAATAAAAATAATATTCATGTATAGGATTTTTGTAAGCTCTACAGTAAACTTGATGGAAGGTACTAAATTGTTAAGTAAGGGGAGAAATATTTGTAAATTTCATTTGTTCGTCAAACGTAAAGAACATCACCTACATACCTAAACCAAATTGCATTAGAAGGTAAGATATCCTTTAGTAATTTTGTTTCAGAAAATTCCATATAAAGATTACTTAGTACAGGTGAAAGAGGGTTACCCATTGCCATACCAAATTTTTGAGCATAATAATCTCCATTAAATTGAAATACATAGTCTTTTATACACAATTTTATCAGTTCAATGAAATTTGACTTTGAAACAGGTAAATGAATATCATCCAAGACATCAAATAAACATTCTAAAAGGTCATCAACTGGAACTTTAGTGAAAAGTGAGGAAACATCAAAGCTAACTGGTTTAAAATCAAAATTAATATTGATATTGTTTAGCTTGTTGACTAAATCTACATCATTCATGATATTAGAATTTGATACCTTACCCACTAAAGGGCTTAAGAAAGAAACTAACCATTTTGACAATTCATATGTGATGGAGCCTACTGAACTCACTATAGGTCTTGCTGGAAAATTCTGTTTATGTGTTTTGATAAGTCCATATATATATGGCAATGAAGGGGACAAAGATGACAAACTTTTGATAAGAGAGATGTTACCTTTCAACAACAACTTCATTTCATTTTTGAAATGAGAATTAATTGCTTGTAAAGGAGTTTTACTAAGTTTAGAATATGTTGTGTCATCATTTAGAAGATCATTCACTTTAGATAAATAGTTACTTTTGTCTAAAATCACAACAGAGTTAGAATTATCTGCTTTAGTAATATGTATATCCTTGTCTTTCTTTAAGGTGTTAATAGCTCTTATGAATCTTTTAGGGCAATTAGCTTCCACTGGTTTTGACAAACTGGCATACACTAAACCCTTACAGATATTAATTTCATCATTACTTAACTTACTGTATTTTTCTAAATTACAAAAAGACTTTGTGACATCAACACAGCTGGCTTCCCTGTCAGAGCACACAAAACAAACCATAGCCTAATGCACACAAGGAATCTTTATCTAGTTTATTAGATAGGTTTACCACAAAAGATGGGTTTGTGTTCTTGATCCAGTCGCTGTTTTCAATAAGATGGTCCAACTTACAATTTAGTGACACTTGTAGCCTATTGCATTCTTTCCTTAATTTATCATAGCAATAGTCCAACATCCGGTTCTTCCAGTGTGTCGGTATTGCCATTTGAAAGACACGTTTCTTCTCTCTTGAAATGCGAAAAGCCTCCTCCATTTCATGTTTCTTTAATTCAATGTTTTTCTTTAAAATGATATTTTGGAATTGGTCAAATCGTCGACCAGACAGCTGAAACAAACGTTGAGGTAGGACAGATCTTGGCATCATTTGTTCATCAAGACATTTCCTAAGGAATCCAAATCGTAACTTCAGTTGGTGAGCCTTGATTAGCGATTTGGAGAAAGCAGTAACGAAAGGAGAAAGTCCATGACAGCTTGTAGAGAAGAAATAGAAGAGCCGTGTGGAATCCATGTTGGAAAGGATCACGATTTTGCGCGTGATCAAGATATTCCTATGAGTCCACGGGGAAAATGAAACACGATAAGCTCCCAAGTGCACTTTCGTGTATTAATCACATCATCAGGGGAGACACAAGAGAGAAATATGTCAGTTGATAAACATCGAAGAGACGAAGGTAGGAGCCATTTGGTAAACATGTGATTGTCCAAAACATACAACGAGCGTTCATAAACTTGTCATTTTACAAATTCTATCAACAATAAAGCTATCTAATTTGTATAGACCATCACTAATATTAAGATTATAATTCTTTGTGTACATAATAATAGAAGATTCAATGATATTGCTCTTGGTAATAGAGTTATAGTTAATAACTGAGATGGCGTTACTCCAGTCAATACAATGATCATAGTTTTTAACGTGATTAAACAAGGCAGATAAGTCTAACTCTGTTGTGATTTTAGACAAAAGTAACTATTCATCTAAAATGAATGATCTTCTAAATGATGACACAACATATTCTAAACTTAGTAAAAATCCCTTAAAAGCAGTTAATTCTCACTTCAATAAAGAAATGAAGTTGTTGTTGAAAGGTAACATTTCTCTCATCAAAAGTTTGTCATCTTTGTCCTATTCATTGCCATATATGTATGGACTTATCAAAACACATAAACAGAATTTTCCAGCAAGACCTATAGTGAGTTCAGTAGGCTCCATCACATATGAATTGTCAAAATGGTTAGTTTCTTTCTTAAGCCCTTTAGTGGGTAAGGTATCAAATTCTAATATCATGAACAATGTAGATTTAGTCAACAAGCTAAACAATATCAATGGTAATTTTGATTTTAAACTAGTTAGCTTTAATGTTTCCTCACTTTTCACTAAAGTTCCAGTTGATGACCTTTTAGAATATTTATTTGATGTCTTGGATGATATTCATTTACCTGTTTCAAAGTCTAATTTCACTGATCTGATAAAATTGTGTATAAAAGATTGTGTATTTCAATTTAATGTAGATTATTATTCTCAAAAATTTGGTATGGCAATGGGTAACCCTCTTTGACCTGTACTAAGTAATCTTTTCATGGAATTTTTTGAAACAAAATTACTAAAGGATATCTTACCTTCTAATGCAATTTGGTTTAGGTATGTAGATGATGTTCTTTGTGTATGACGAACAAATGAAAGTTTACAAATATTTCTCCCCTTACTTAACAATTTAGTACCTTCCATCAAATTTACTGTAGAAAAATGAAAATAATGGTATGTTAACATTTCTAGATTCCATGATCCATAGACAAGGAAACAAGTTTAAGTTTAGCATATACAGGAAACCCACCAATGTCTGCTCATATATCCATTATTACTCATCTCAACATGATCAGTACACCTGCAGCCTGAGCCACCGACTCTCGCTCCACTTACAAGAAGGTGGAATCAAACATCATCATGAACAAAAGCATGGAACGAGACTAACGAGGGAGATTATAATGAATAACATCAAAATCATTACTAGTTGTAGTGATCGCAGGAGACTACAGAGATTAGAAGCCATTCACATAAGAGAGGAAGTCCCTGTCATCAACATCCAGACAAACATGACCACAGCCTTATAGCTCTATGATGGCCCGCTAATAGGACGTAGAGCTGATAATGCCTTGTCAAATTCCCGATTGCTCAGATGTGATTAATTACTGTGTTGTTACAAACATTCCATTATACAAAGGAATGTAAAGGTATCCATACAACAGTGGACCACTGGGTCACTTCGAGGCTGATGGTGATAGTGGAAGATATCAGGAACTCACACATTAGTGTAGTGGAAGATATCAGGAACTCACACATTAGTGTAGTGGAAGATATCAGGAACTCACACATTAGTGTAGTGGAAGATATCAGGAACTCACACATTAGTGTAGTGGAAGACATACAGATAATCTAAAGATAAACCTGTATATTGTCAGTGTGACTAATGATGAGTCGCAAATAATGTTAGTCTTGAACTTGAAGGTAAATATTTATCAAGTTTATTGTGAAACGTATCTATAATGCTGCTTCCAACCACTCTAACTGGTACATTGTTCCATGTTAACAATCATATTGAAGATAAAATACTTCACCTCATCTGAGGTCAAACGTTTGCCCACCATCATTACTACGAGTGACATCAGACGTGACGTCATTAGTAGATAGATATCTATACCTCATAGTGATTTTTGTTGGTAATACAGACAGTTAGTTTCGCTCTATTTCCAATGAACGTAACTTTAAAGTAAAGTACACACGGTAAAAATGTATCTTCCCGGATGTGTCCGATGAATTTAGAAATGATCAATACGACTCGTGTTGTCTGGGTAGGGTTGGTGAGTGTGAATGTGGACATGTTTCCTCATAATTATGGCAACTCATCTTTATCGTTAATTACATCGAAATATGAAATCAATATACAATTCAATATTACAATTTGTCTCAGCATTGGCATGGGGTCTTATCATATGATCATGATGAAATTGGTTCATAGTTAGACCTGCCAAGTCTCCTCAAATATGGAATGTTTCTAATTGTTGGATTCACCAGGTCTCCATATGAGTGGTCTGTACCATGACAGGTCGCTAGGTCTATGCTTGGTACGGGCCCTCACCTCAACCCGGCTCTTTATCTGATCTTGACTAACAGGTAGTTTGTTGTTAGGGAGGCTGGCTGCCTGGCTGGCACAGGGCTTTACAATATGACGGATCTCTTTGTACCAGGTACACATACATGTGTATTATTGGAGTGATCAGAATATCTCCTTTATGACCAAACAATTTAATGGTAGTATTTCGTATAGGGTCAATGTAATGTTGGTATATTTGAAAACATATGAACAGTCATAAAGCCTGAATCCATAGTATATGTCAAACATTAAAGTTATATACATGTTGACTTTTATCATTACCAGTACAACATTGGTGAACTAATGGTCTTCAACCGGCGGTATGCACAACCTCAACAATCAGGAGTTGTTCATTATTTCTGTTATAAAGACTCAGGTACGTCATCCAAGGTAATGATTACTATCTTCTTTACAAGGATCACTTAAACTTGGAATAAAATGATGATAAATTAAGAACCATATGTATATATATAAACATGGAGATATATGTATCTACTTGAGTCAGACGAATGTGTTATATACTTAAGAATGTGACTGACAACTTAAAGAATAAGATACAAACATTATGGTTAATGTGATAAATGATTTATAATAAATATGTACAGTGTTGCATTTGAATGGTTCTTAAGAATCAAGGCCTTTTAGCCAGTAAAGATGATAAGAAATTGAAAAATGTGTTGAAAGCATAACAATTATAAGCCCCAGAATATATTATCCTCTGGATATATAAAATAAAATCCAACGCAAAATAACTAAGCTAGGACAGGATTCATTCAGCATTTAAGAAAATATGTACTTTGACTCTCCTTATCTCCTATCATCATTTCTTATGTTTACTTCCAACAAATGTCTCGTATATCATATAAAAATTCGTTATAGGTATTAGGTGAATATTGTCCAGCAACGCGTTGTATAACTCTATGTTGTCAAAGTTCACCGGTGGAGTAGATCATATATTACAAAGCTGTGTCTCTCCACACAGATGTTACACGTCCCAGGTTAAGATATTTCCTTGATATGGCGTTTATCTAACATAGATATGTCTTCTATAAAGATCTGTAAACACGTTCTCCTGCGGGTCGATACCTAACGCTTTCGTATTAATCATTTGTAAGTGACCAAGGATTACAAAGTTGTGTCACTTCCCACACTCTGTTTAATTATTCATTCAAACTATATTTGTTTCATCATGGAGTTGATCCTTACAATAGATATTTATGTTTGTAATTTTCTGTATCATATCATTAGTCAGTTGAAGTGCACAATACGCTTGTCAACCTGGCCAGTCTACTGTTTTGGTTATATTATTCACAAGGTGTAACAGGACTCCATCCGTCAGCTGTGTCACCACCAGTGACAAGTCATCCTTAGCAAGGCTGTGTCATCCTCAAAGGACGGAGAGAAGTCGCACAGTCTCGTCGAAGAACCTTCTTGCTCAAAGGTGTCCATCATCCCCTGCTCCTGTGTAGAGTGCAGCAACCACGAAGGTGTAGGAGCGCCATCAAAGGTGTGCTGGTGATGTGTGGTAATGATAATAATACTGTTCACACCATCATCAACAACCATTTCTCAGGTTTTTCTATCCTACTTGTCGTCACTGATGATTTTCTTGGATGTACATCCTTCTAAATTAGGTTGTTCCATCTGTTCACACAATAATACGTTGAAAGGATTGTTAGATGACTTAAAAGTAGAATATATAAAGGATTCATTACCGACTCACCTTCCATATGTCGCTGTACGTTTGAATGCACCATTCGTCTTACGAACAGGGTGAGAGCGTGTACGGTCTCAGAATTATCTTGAACCTCTGGGAAAACTGTTCAAGATGATTCGATTGATGGTTATAACATGACCTTTACCGCAGGTATGACCCTTGCAATCAACAGGGGTGAAAACCTTAATTATATGGGCCAAATATTTAGTAAGCGTGTGTATGACCTTACAAATATCTTCAACACGTGAAGGTGTTCAAGTATTTTTGATTGGGGATCATGACTAACTTGTTGACTTTATTAACCCTGGCAGTCGATGAGCCACAAGCCCAAATAACCAACCAACCTGGCGATTATTTCAGATGTCTTGCTTCACTGAAAATGTAGCACCTGGGTTGAGCCCAAGGACTTGTTACCCTCCTCCTTTCAGTCTGTTTTTCTATCTCTTCCTCACAACACTCCCGAGAACCCTCCAGCAAACTCCACCACACTCCCCTTCCTGCCAAACCCTTCCCTCTACGTCGTCAGTAATCAAGACAGACATTCATAGCTTCATATGCAGCTACCTGCTGGACCTGGACCATCATTTTATGTTAACTTACGGTTCACATTCTGGCTTCATGACCACAAGCTGATAGCCCTTAAATCCAACAACATATATACATCCTGTTATACAACTGATGTTACTGTCTGACGTATGTATGGTGCGGCTTGATGACCTTACCTGCTGATGGTCAAACATGTTATCATGTTGCAAATATCGTGATTTGTATGTTTTGTTGTGTGGCACAGATTCTGGTGTAGATATCTTTAATAACCTTTACCAGTTACTATCCAGTATAGTGAACGATAGACAGACTTACGTGTTACAGACTCCGTATGATAAACACCTGACGAACCTCGACACAAACATTTATATGTTGGGTAAGATCAGAGAACGAGTCGTCCAGTGGCAGAACATAAACCTACAACATATAACAACAACAACAACAACAACAACAACAACAACAACAACAACAACAACAACAACAACGACAACAAACAACTGTTATGTGAAGATCTAGTTATTCAAAGTGAGATGATCACAAGGAAGTTAGGGATATAGAAGAGTAGGAGTGAGGTATAAGCTGTAGGCGGACCCACCGTGGCTGGTGCTATATAGAGCAGTGAGGGATAATACCATATCTTAACCCCTGGTGATGTGTGAGCTTATAAACACTGGTGGTATTTATGGCGGCCACCAACCAGGAAGTAATGTTCACCAGGTATTGCTCTGCTCTACACTGATCCAACAACTACAAGGATAATGTTGTTATAACCTTCTTGATCATGCTGGTTATAGAAGTATTATAGATACATGTTGGTGACACAAGGATAATGTTGTTATAACCTTCTTGATCATGCTGGTTATAGAAGTATTATAGATACATGTTGGTGACACAAGGATAATGTTGTTATAACCTTCTTGATCATGCTGGTTATAGAAGTATTATAGATACATGTTGGGGACACAAGGATAATGTTGTTATAACCGGGTTATAGTGATGGGTGATTTGAATGCAAAGGTGAGTAATGTGGCAGTTGAGGGAATAATTGGTATGCATGGGGTGTTCAGTGTTGTAAATGGAAATGGTGAAGAGCTTGTAGATTTATGTGCTGAAAAAGGACTGATGATTGGGAATACCTGGTTTAAAAAGCGAGATATACATAAGTATACTTATGTAAGTAGGAGAGATGGCCAGAGAGCGTTATTGGATTACGTGTTAATTGACAGGCGTGCGAAAGAGAGACTTCTGGATGTCATTGTGCTGAGAGGTGCAACTGGAGGGATGTCTGATCATTATCTTGTGGAGGCTAAGGTGAAGATTAGTATGGGTTTTCAGAAAAGAAGAGTGAATGTTGGGGTGAAGAAGGTGGTGAGAGTAAGTGAGCTTGGGAAGGAGACCTGTGTGAAGAAGTATCTGGAGAGACTGTGTACAGAATGGAAAAAGGTGAGAACAATGGAAGTAAGGGGAGTGGGGGAGGAATGGGATGTATTTAGGGAATCAGTGATGGATTGCGCAAAAGATGCTTGTGGCATGAGAAGAGTGGGAGGTGGGCTGTTTAGAAAGGGTAGTGAGTGGTGGGATGAAGAAGTAAGAGTATTAGTGAAAGAGAAGAGAGAGGCATTTGGACGATTTTTGCAGGGAAAAAATGCAATTGAGTGGGAGAAGTATAAAAGAAAGAGACAGGAGGTCAAGAGAAAGGTGCAAGAGGTGAAAAAAGGGCAAATGAGAGTTGGGGTGAGAGACTATCAGTAAATTTTAGGGAGAATAAAAAGATGTTCTGGAAGGAGGTAAATAGGGTGCGTAAGACAAGGGAGCAAATGGGAACTTCAGTGAAGGGCGTAAATGGGGAGGTGATAACAAGTAGTGGTGATGTGAGAAGGAGATGGAATGAGTATTTTGAAGGTTTGTTGAATGTGTCTGATGACAGAGTGGCAGATATAGGGTGTTTGGGTCGAGGTGGTGTGCAAAGTGAGAGGGTTAGGGAAAATGATTTGGTAAACAGAGAAGAGGTAGTAAAAGCTTTGCGGAAGATGAAAGCCGGCAAGGCAGCAGGTTTGGATGGTATTGCAGTGGAATTTATTAAAAAAGGGGGTGACTGTATTGTTGACTGGTTGGTAAGGTTATTTAATGTATGTATGACTCATGGTGAGGTGCCTGAGGATTGGCGGAATGCGTGCATAGTGCCATTGTACAAAGGCAAAGGGGATAAGAGTGAGTGCTCAAATTACAGAGGTATAAGTTTGTTGAGTATTCCTGGTAAATTATATTGGAGGGTACTGATTGAGAGGGTGAAGGCATGTACAGAGCATCAGATTGGGGAAGAGCAGTGTGGTTTCAGAAGTGGTAGAGGATGTTTGGATCAGGTGTTTGCTTTGAAGAATGTATGTGAAAAATACTTAGAAAAGCAAATGGATTTGTATGTAGCATTTATGGATCTGGAGAAGGCATATGATAGAGTTGATAGAGATGCTCTGTGGAAGGTATTAAGAATATATGGTGTGGGAGGCAAGTTGTTAGAAGCAGTGAAAAGTTTTTATCGAGGATGTAAGGCATGTGTACGTGTAGGAAGAGAGGAAAGTGATTGGTTCTCAGTGAATGTAGGTTTGCGGCAGGGGTGTGTGATGTCTCCATGGTTGTTTAATTTGTTTATGGATGGGGTTGTTAGGGAGGTAAATGCAAGAGTTTTGGAAAGAGGGGCAAGTATGAAGTCTGTTGGGGATGAGAGAGCTTGGGAAGTGAGTCAGTTGTTGTTCGCTGATGATACAGCGCTGGTGGCGGATTCATGTGAGAAACTGCAGAAGCTGGTGACGGAGTTTGGTAAAGTGTGTGGAAGAAGAAAGTTAAGAGTAAATGTGAATAAGAGCAAGGTTATTAGGTACAGTAGGGTTGAGGGTCAAGTCAATTGGGAGGTAAGTTTGAATGGAGAAAAACTGGAGGAAGTGAAGTGTTTTAGATATCTGGGAGTGGATCTGTCAGCGGATGAAACCATGGAAGCGGAAGTGGATCATAGGGTGGGGGAGGGGGCGAAAATTTTGGGAGCCTTGAAAAATGTGTGGAAGTCGAGAACATTATCCCGGAAAGCAAAAATGGGTATGTTTGAAGGAATAGTGGTTCCAACAATGTTGTATGGTTGCGAGGCGTGGGCTATGGATAGAGTTGTGCGCAGGAGGATGGATGTGCTGGAAATTAGATGTTTGAGGACAATGTGTGGTGTGAGGTGGTTTGATCGAGTAAGTAACGTAAGGGTAAGAGAGATGTGTGGAAATAAAAAGAGCGTGGTTGAGAGAGCAGAAGAGGGTGTTTTGAAATGGTTTGGGCACATGGAGAGAATGAGTGAGGAAAGATTGACCAAGAGGATATATGTGTCGGAGGTGGAGGGAACGAGGAGAAGAGGGAGACCAAATTGGAGGTGGAAAGATGGAGTGAAAAGGATTTTGTGTGATCGGGGCCTGAACATGCAGGAGGGTGAAAGGAGGGCAAGAAATAGAGCGAATTGGAGTGATGTGGTATACAGGGGTTGACGTGCTGTCAGTGGATTGAATCAAGGCATGTGAAGCGTCCGGGGTAAACCATGGAAAGCTGTGTAGGTATGTATATTTGCGTGTGTGGACGTGTGTATGTACATGTGTATGGAGGGGGGGTTGGGCCATTTCTTTCGTCTGTTTCCTTGCGCTACCTCGCAAAAGCGGGAGACAGCGACAAAGTATAAAAAAAAAAAAAAACCTTCTTGATCATGTTGGTTATAGAAGTATTATAGATACATGTTGGTGACACAAGGATAATGTTGTTATAACCTTCTTGATCATGCTGGTTATAGAAGTATTATAGATACATGTTGGTGACACAAGGATAATGTTGTTATAACCTTCTTGATCATGCTGGTTATAGAAGTATTATAGATACATGTTGGTGACACAAGGATAATGTTGTTATAACCTTGATCATGCTGGTTATAGAAGTATTATAGATACATGATGGTGACACAAGGATAATGTTGTTATAACCTTGATCATGCTGGTTATAGAAGTATTATAGATACATGTTGGTGACACAAGGATAATGTTGTTATAACCTTCTTGATCATGCTGGTTATAGAAGCATTATAGATACATGTTGGTGACACAAGGATAATGTTGTTATAACATTCTTGATCATGCTGGTTATAGAAGCATTATAGATACATGTTGGTGACACAAGGATAATGTTGTTATAACATTCTTGATCATGCTGGTTATAGAAGTATTATAGATACATGTTGGTGACACAAGACATTATAATGATGGTTTCCTCTGGTGTCCACAAGTCATCAACTACATACATAACATCAGTCGTAACAACACTATGTATGTAGTCGTGATTACCGTAACATGTGAGTGGCAAGATTGGATGACGTAACGTAACAATATCAGACTTCATCATTCTCAATAGTTTAGATGGATCATGTAATATTTGGCGTTGCTTCATGTTTTATCAGATGATAAAATGATGGTTGGTCTAATGACCTTCACAAGTCAATGGTCATTAAATCCCACACAGCAACCAACCACTCAGGATGACCAGTAGGGAGCCACCTGGTGCAGACCAAGTGTACCAGCCTGGTGGAGAGGATCAACTGCTCCGCCTCAGGATAAGAGCTGCTCAAGTTCTGTAGTGAGGGACACTCCAAGTGGCATGTGAAACTACCAGTCTTAGTTATAAACTACCGCCCGGCTGGCCGGCCGGTGGGTGGCTGTGGCCAACATGAACCCAGGGGCTACACACACACATACACACACACACACACACACACACACACACCGCCCACTGACCTGACCACCGGCCGGTGGCTGTGGCCAACATGAACCCAGGGGCTACACACACACACACACACACACACACACCGCCCACTGACCTGACCACCACCACTGTGACCTGACCACGTGTGGCATGTAGCTCATCCTTGGACAACATTAATCAAATACATAGACAGAATTTCTATGTTAGATAAAAGACATTTCTTGATAGTAAACATAAGAAATGATGACGAAAGATAAGGGACGCTATTACAGGTAAATATTTTCTTAAAATATGAAATACTCTTCCTCAAACTAGCTCCCTGTACTGTATTTTATTTTACATACCCAGAGGAAAATATATTCTGTGGTTAATCACTATAAATGTTTATGTTTAACAGATCTTTTATTTCTTATAGTATTTCACTGATTCAGGTTTAAGAACCTTGGTTCTGAACAACCATTATAATGCAACACAATACATATTTATCATAAATAAATCATTTATCACAATAACCATTATGTTTGTACCAGATTCTTTAAGTCCTCAATCACGTTTGTTAATATATAAGGCATTTTTCCGCCACATTTCAATACATAACATATATCTACACGTGTGTAAATATATGTATATGTTTTTATAAATTTTTCTTTGGCTTTTATAATTAAGGTGTAAGATATCCGTCTGAAGAGAATACTAGATAATATTATAGGTTATGTGTGTGTGTGTGTGTGTGTGTGTGTGTGTGTGTGTGAGCGCACATAGGAGTGAAAACATATTTTACACTTACAAGGTTAAGAGACGGGGCAACACGAGTGTACAAATCCTTCCTCAAAAGACTCACGTGATAATGATTAAAGTAGTACACACACACACACACACACACACACACACACACACACACACACACACACAGAGCGGCGCCAGGCTGGAGGCGGGGCATCGTGACGTCACAGGCAAGTCCCTCCCCCCGCCAGATCCAAACATGTGTTGTGTCTGGTGATGGCGGTTCAAGATTTCCCACATTTATATTGATCTTTACATTATCATCCACTCCCAAAGTCACCTGGCATTCTTGTGTTTCAACAACAGACGTGATATATGCAACACCAGGCAAACATTGTACCATTATCTGATAGGTTAATTGGTGCACAATCAAGAACCAGTGAATTTCATCGCCGCCATAAGTAAGTAAGGAAGGTGACTTTAATGATGATAAATACGACCTGGTATGGCTGTGTCTACACACTACCGCCATCTGGTCAACATTGTACATACCAACATTTAAACTGTGACATTCAACCACAAGGTTTAAAGTCGCTCATGAAAACGCGAACTTAAAATCTATCCATTTAAATCTACCATTCATCAATAAACATTTAAACACCGTCATTTGAACGTAAACCTTCCAGCTGCGTTATTTTACCAGAGTCCTTTAAGATACGTCATATAAACACAAAACTTAAATGTACGTTAAGCTTGTGCAAACCATCATTGAAACTCAAACTTTTGAATTAGAATTGTAATGAAATTGCGAACTTTTAACTCTGTCAAATTACAGCTATTGTACAAAATGCTCAACTTAACTGAAAAATTTTAATGTCAGTTAATTTAACGATATCCTTTGTGGCTCATCTCTGAAACACAAACCTTTAAAATTTTGTCTCTAGAACTAACCACAACCATCAGGTTCTATATGTGGAAAGGAAATTTGTATGATCTGTCAAAATAGGTCGTATAACGCGAACTTTTTAACCCTTCTATTTACCTGGGCCACTCTTCCCTGGCTGCCATTCATATTTTGTCCTTTTAAACTGTGACTTTATTACACTTTCATTCATTCATCATGACTTTATTACACTTTCATTCATTCATCATGACTTTATTACACTTTCATTCATTCATCATAACTTTATTACACTTTCATTCATTCATCATGACTTTATTACACTTTCATTCATTCATCATGACTTTATTACACTTTCATTCATTCATCATGACTTTATTACACTTTCATTCATTCATCATGACTTTATTACACTTTCATTCATCATTCATCAACTAGTTCGTCTCACTGATATTCCATTCATAAACTTCATTCCTAAAGCTTATTTTTGACCGCCATGTTGTTTCCTTAATGTTTATAATTCTTTGTGTATTTAATAATAGAAGATTCAATGATATTTCTCGTGGTACTGGAATTAGAGTTAATAATGACATCTCAGTTATTAACTCTAACTCCAGTACCACGAGAAATATCATTGAATCATCTATTTCTGAATACACAAAGAATTATAATCTTAATATTAGTGATGGTCTATACAAATTGGATAACTTTAATGTTGATAAAATTTGTAAACAATTCACCTTCTTGTCCACATAATAAGTTTATGATGCGCTTGTTGTCTGTCTTGGACAATCACATGTTTACCATATGGCGTCCGAGCTACGTCTCTTCGTTGTACATCAACTGACTGTTATATTTCTCTCTTGTGTCTCCCCTGATGATGTGAGTTTTATACGAAAGTGCACTTGGGAACTTATCGTGTTTATTTTCCCTGTGAACTTATAAGAATATACTTGATCACGTGCAAAATTGTGATCCTTTTCAATACATATATATATATATATATATATATATATATATATATATATATGCAAAATTGTGATCCTTTTCAATACATATATATATATATATATATATATATATATATATATATATATATATATATATATATATATATATACATATATATCCTTCAGTATGTTTACTTTCGATAATGAGGAACAGAAGAATAAGCCAAGCAAGTAAATTTCGTCAAAGACATCTCTCTTTTCTTAACGCTGCCTCGCAAAGATTTTCATTAATTCAAATTGAAGAAACAGACGTATTTTTCTATTGTCTGGTTAGCTCAGTGGTAGAGCGTGAGTCTCACACACTCAAGGTCGTGGGTTCGAGACCCACACCAGACATATCTTTTGTCTTTTTCTTTTTTCATTTTGTCCGCATCACATGTGTGCAACATTCAGTATGTTCGTCCAACGTTATAGTGAAGATCTTCACAATAAATTGGGGTTTTCGACCTTATCTGAAAGGGTCAGGTCCACCAAGACGTCCTTGAAATCTTCCAGAAGCTTCTGGCGATCCTCCTCCAACTGCTGGGCACATCAGAGTTAACATGGGCCGGACATCGGTTGTGGAACGACTTAATCTGCTTCCGGTAGTTAGCAGGGATGATAATGAGGGCTCTGACCTCATACCAGGTCAGCTTAGTTCCAGTCTATTGCTTAGTTCCAGTCTATTGCATAGTTCCAGTCTATTGCTTAGTTCCAGTCTATTGCAACGACAATAAAAAAGTAAAACTCATTTCTTCGTGGAAAATTGAGAGGAAAACACGACAGCAACATGGAGAATTACCCTGTGGTTATTTTGCCGGCTAGTCGGCAACGGTCGGTCAAACACTATTTTGCCGTGGTAATCTCAGTGCTTCATATAATACTATGTCACAAAATATGTTCTTGGGGGCGTAGCTCAGTGGTAGAGCACTCGCTTAGCATGCGAGAGGACCCGGGTTCAAACCCCGGCGCCTCCATTTTTTATTTGGGAAATTCATTGTTTTCAGTCTTGTATATATATATATATATATATATATATATATATATATATATATATGTATGTATCGTCCGATCAGGGAAGTTAAGCAACGTTGGGTCTGGTTAGTACTTGGATGGGTGACCGTCTGGGAACACCAGATGCTGTTATCCCTGGGGATAGGGAAGAAAGTATACTTGCCTCGTATTCCCTGTGTGTCGTACAAGGCGAATAAAAGGGTAGGGAGCGGGAGGCTGGAAATCCTCTCCTCTCATTTTCAATTTTCCAAGAGATGGAACAGAGAAGACATAAAGATATTGTAAAGATGTAACTAATATAAGATATAAGAATGAATGGAAGATACGGATGTAGCTGAAACAAGGAGTAATGAAGATTAAGGTGCAATGAAAATTATTCTCTAGTGAAGATAAATACATATGTTGAGATTTTGTATTGAACATCAAGAAGTAATGATAATGATGAGAGTGTAGTGACGATGAGGGTTTAGTTAGGGAGTGGTGATAATTGCCTTTACAATGATAATAAGGAGGTAACACAATGAGGAACACAAACTTTCCAAAGCTACGTTCAAGTCAGACTTTGAACTAAGTTCGGTAAACAGAAGGATGATGTTAAGATGAGAGTGTAGTGAGGAAGAGTATAGTGATGATAAGGATATTGTCAAGATAGGTTGTAGTGAAGAAAAGAATGTAGTGAAGATACGAATGTAGTAGAGATAAGGGTTAGTAAAGAGTGAAGTTTGTTCAAAATGATTATGTAGTGAAGATAAGAACTATTCTTAGTGAACATTAGGGAGTGCAATGATGATGTTATGGTAGAAATAACGGTGTAGTGAAGAAGAGAGTATAATGAAGATATCATTTAGTGAAAATAAGCTAGTAGTGAAGATACACTTTAGTGAGTATGAGGTTGTAGTGAACTTAACCTTATTGACCTGATCCCCCAAATCCTCCAAACTACGTTCAAGGACGGATCCAAAGCCAATCAAAAAGGCTATTTCTCTGTGTATTGTTAGTGGTGGTGGTGGTGTGTAGGTGTGTGTAATCATGTATTTGCACTGTATTAGGAGGGAGTTTTACACTCGTGGGGCCCCGTGTAAGTACGTTGTTTGTGTGAGCGGGTAAAATCTAAAGCCTTCCTTGAAACCAGCTTAGTCAAGATAAGGTCGTATGAAGATAAGGTTGTAGTGAAGATTTTAATAATCCTTGCATAGTGAAGATAAAGGTATTACGGAGAGGAGATGTAGTGAAGAAGAATATATTGAACACAAAAGGAATCAAGCTAAGTGCAGGGTCGGCCTACTAGCTTGAACTTACATTTCAGGTCAAAGGCATTCGAGTACATGGTATTCGAATAATTATTTCCGTATTAGGGGCGATCATAGCCTAGCGGTAGCTCTCCCGCCCGTTGAACAGGTGTCACGGGTTCGATCCTGGCTGTTGGAGGTTTGTATGTTTCATGAGAGTGCTCGTTCATATGCACTTAGTTCATATATATATATATATATATATATATATATATATATATATATATATATATATATATATATATATATATATATATATATATACATATTCCTATGAGTCCACGGAGAAAATGAAATACGATGAGTTCCCAAGTGGACTTTCTTGTAATAATGGCAAGCAAGTATGAAAGATAGAGTATGAAAGACAAAGATAGTGGACAAGTGTAATGTATTCTGTGTCCCTGATAACCATTTGATCTGACTCATTCAGATAAGGTCCAAAACGCCAGTAGTGAAGATGTACAAAGGATAATAGAACAGTGTACGTACGTACGTAGTGTGAGTATCTTGACTGATAGAAAGTATTGAAAGCGGCAGGAAGTAGTGAGATACTGTATTGTGCTTCGTACAAGACTGGCGGGCGACTCCGTCCTTCGTGCTGTGCCACACACAGTCTGGTGATTGTCGGGATGTGTAGCCATAATGTTTGATCTTATGACCATTAGTGATACATCATGTGATGTTTACTATCACAACATCGGCTTCTTCCTCCTCCTCCAGGAGAGTGGCGATCAGGTGGCGGTTATTGTGGTAGCCCGGCACGTGCAATTGTAAGATTTCAAGCAACATTGTGAAAATGGGATACATTATAAAGAGTTCCATAATTTCTCTAATTCTTCCCAAATTCATGTGGATCTGCAACACTGAAAATGTTTAAATACCGCTGGTGTAGAGGGAGGGAGAGGGAGGCCTGGGATGAGAGTGAGGCTTTGTAGGAGAGAAAGTCTCGGGATGAGAGAGGCTGAACACAAGATGTTTGGCCGGAGAGTGAGGCTTTGAAGGAGAGAGAGGCTTGTATGAGATAGGCTGGGCATGAAAGAGGCTTGGCAGGAGAGTGAGGTTTCGAAGTTGAGAGAAGCTCGGGATGAGAGAAAGCTAAACATGAGAGAGACTTGTGGTGGGAGATGCTGGACACGAGAGACCTTTGATAGAGAGTAAGGCTGTGGAAGAGGAATAAACTTTGTATAAGAGAGGATGAAAAGGAAAGGAAGGCTTGGGATGAAGGTTAGGTTGAACACGAGAGAGAGGCCTGGGATGAGAGAGGCGGGAAAAGAGAGAGCCTTTAGGGGAGAGAGAGGCAGTGAACAATAGAGAGGCTTGGAATGGGAGATGCTGGAAACGAGATAGGTTGGGAGAGAGAGAGAGAGAGAGAGAGAGAGAGAGAGAGAGAGAGAGAGAGAGAGAGAGAGAGAGAGAGAGAGAGAGAGAGAAGGGAGACTGTGTGAGAGAGGCTGGACACGAGAGAGAGAGGCTTTAGATGTGGAAAAGGCTGTGAAGGAAATAGAGGCTTAGGGTAAGACACTGTGACGGAGAAAGATAATTGTCATGATAGTTAGGATGGACTCGAGAGAGAGAGAGAGAGGCTTGGGACGAGAGTCAGGCAGGACAGGAGAGAGAGGCTTGGGACGAGAGTCAGGCTGGACAGGAGAGAGAGGCTTGGGACGAGAGTCAGGCAGGACAAGAGAGAGAGGCTTGGGACGAGAGTCAGGCAGGACAGGAGAGAGAGGCTTGGGACGAGAGTCAGGCAGGACAGGAGAGAGAGGCTTGGGACGAGAGTCAGGCAGGACAAGAGAGAGAGGCTTGGGACGAGAGTCAGGCTGGACAGGAGAGAGAGGCTTGGGACGAGAGTCAGGCAGGACAGGAGAGAGAGGCTTGGGACGAGAGTCAGGCAGGACAGGAGAGAGAGGCTTGGGACGAGAGTCAGGCAGGACAGGAGAGAGAGGCTTGGGACGAGAGTCAGGCTGGACAGGAGAGAGAGGCTTGGGACGAGAGTCAGGCAGGACAGGAGAGAGAGGCTTGGGACGAGAGTCAGGCAGGACAGGAGAGAGAGGCTTGGGACGAGAGTCAGGCAGGACAGGAGAGAGAGGCTTGGGACGAGAGTCAGGCAGGACAGGAGAGAGAGGCTTGGGACGAGAGTCAGGCAGGACAGGAGAGAGAGACTTGAGATGAGAATTAGTGTGGACACGGGAGAGAGGCGTGGGATGAGGGAGAGGATGTGAAAGAGGCTGGAGACGGGAGCAAGATTTGGGCTGAAAGTGAAAGTTTACAAGAATGAAAGAGGCAGGTGATGAGAGCGAGGCTGGACGTGAGAAAAGCTTGGAATGAGAGCGATATTGTTAAGATGAGAGAGAGGCTGGTCTTGAGAAAGAAGCTTGGGTTGAGGGTTAAGTTGGATGCACGAGAGAGAGAGAGAGAGAGAGAGAGAGAGAGAGAGAGAGAGAGAGAGAGAGAGAGAGAGAGAGAGAGAGAGAGTGGGCTGGGTCATGGGCTGAGAGTTAGGCTGGACACGAGAGAAAGGCTTGGGATAAACTTAGCTGGTGAAGCTGAGATGTGAATCCAGTAATGAGTCACGTGACCACATTGTGTTGACCTTGCCATAATGGACCATTGGATTGACCTGGACATTACAAGCAGAACTCACTCCTAGTTTTCTGCAGGTATTATCAACATAGGCTCACTCAAACGATTGAAAACCTGCAATCCACCATGAATGGTCTTAAGTTGAAGATGTCATTAAACTCTAAAATGAAACATATATCATTTTCTTGTCGCATTAGACGAGGGAACATTTTCCTATCACAGTAAGACGATCCATCTTGAATCTACGGGATTTATGAAACTTGATACAATTGTGTCTCACAAAAAATAGGAAATGCAAATCATTCTTCATAACTCCAGTTGTTTAATGTTGTTGTTGACACGTAAGGTGCAACATACAGATATATCAGGTCAATAATAGTGAGCTGCAGCCTTATATGATGATGATGATGATGATATTGTGATGTGTAACGGGCGGCAGTACCTGCCTGATCTACAAGACACTAGACTCGGTTTATTCAGGTGTGTCGTTAACAATAAACCACAACTGATATCTCGCACTGCCATGTGTCCGAACTCCGCTCTGGCAACACAATGCACAAATCATGCACAAACTACATGATTGATCACGTCTGATATTCAGTTATAAAACTAAGAATGTCTAATTGTGAAAATAACGAGGAAAGTATAATACTAAGAAAAATAAAACATGATTATGAACATTAAACTGTTAAGTAAAGCCATCGTAATGTTTTCGGACGATACGCTGTGTCCCGCTGCCGGGCCCCATACTGAGCGTAGCCATCAACTGTCACCTCTCGGTCATATGTCACTTGACATCACCAGGTAATTTTTTCCCTAAGTAAACATCTGTTTTCGCTTACCTTTGCTTTGTGGCAATGGCCTTGATTTCACAAATAACTGTTCAACATTTACAAACATATACGTTCACTATTTCCTTGAAAAAATAATGAAAAACAAGTGAAGTGTGCATTTACAAGTGTGGTATATTTTGTGACGCTGTTCCCTTACACGATACGCTATTTTCTCACGCTTAATAAGCATGTTTACTGTGTAATGTCTACATTTGTTTTCTTGTCAGTGATAATGATTTTGGCTCATGAGGATTACCACCCCCCGGCCCCTCGTTCCCAATAAATCATAACAATAATAGAGAGTTGACACCAGTTCATGAGCAGTGGGCGCCATGAGCAGTGCCCCGTATTGAGCGTAGAGCAAACAAGGAGTAAACGATATTGGTTGTCGATATTTAACGGTCGGCCCGAATCAGCAGAGTGTACATAGTGTGCGTGTGAACGATGATGTGATCAGCAGGCAGGTTGGAGTTTCCCAGCACAAGTTAGCACCATGATACAGTGGCCCAGGACACCTGGCATCAGTGTGGGGTGGGCGGCACAAGGTAGCACCATGATACAGTGGCCCAGGACACCTGGCATCAGTGTGGGGTGGGCGGCACAAGGTAGCACCATGATACAGTGGCCCAGGACACCTGGCATCAGTGTGGGGCGGGCGGCACAAGGTAGCACCATGATACAGTGGCCCAGGACACCTGGCATCAGTGTGGGGTGGGCGGCACAAGGTAGCAACATGATACAGTGGCCCAGGACACCTGGCATCAGTGTGGGGCGGGCGGCACAAGGTAGCAACATGATACAGTGGCCCAGGACACCTGGCATCAGTGTGGGGTGGGCGGCACAAGGTAGCACCATGATACAGTGGCCCAGGACACCTGGCATCAGTGTGGGGTGGGCGGCACAAGGTAGCACCATGATACAGTGGCCCAGGACACCTGGCATCAGTGTGGCGCGGGCGGCACAAGGTAGCAACATGATACAGTGGCCCAGGACACCTGGCATCAGTGTGGGGTGGGCGGCACAAGGTAGCACCATGATACAGTGGCCCAGGACACCTGGCATCAGCGTGGGGTGGGCGGCACAAGGTAGCACCATGATACAGTGGCCCAGGACACCTGGCATCAGTGTGGGGTGGGCGGCACAAGGTAGCACCATGATACAGTGGCCCAGGACACCTGGCATCAGTGTGGGGCAGGCGGCACAAGGTAGCACCATGATACAGTGGCCCAGGACACCTGGCATCAGTGTGGGGTGGGCGGCACAAGGTAGCACCATGATACAGTGGCCCAGGACACCTGGCATCAGTGTGGGGTGGGCGGCACAAGGTAGCAACATGATACAGTGGCCCAGGACACCTGGCATCAGTGTGGGGCGGGCGGCACAAGGTAGCAACATGATACAGTGGCCCAGGACACCTGGCATCAGCGTGGCGCGGGCCTGCCTGCCATCATCATCCACAATAACCCCTTGACCAGTGCCGCCAGCAGCCGTCCGTCCACGACGTGTGCACATCATGATGATGACACATGATCAACACCACCACACCAGTGGTCTGTATGGCCCTACACCAGCAGTGGTCTGTATGGCCCTACACCAGCAGAGATGCCACAGCTGACGAAGGCCAACATGGAGAGGAGTAATGGAGTATGTATCACAGTATACAGACAAGCCTGCTACATCTCTCTCTCTCTCTCTCTCTCTCTCTCTCTCTCTCTCTCTCTCTCTCTCTGTATTAGACATTTCCACCGCACTGGTGTAGGCGTAGGTGATCAATTAAAGATATGATAAATTCTTTATCACAACCAGATTCTTGCCCCTGTATCTTAGGTCAGGTTGGTGTAGTCATTATGTAGACAATTGATGGTAATGTAAGACATCTTGTGCCACACATCCCGGGATAACTCATCCCATCATACCAGGATGATAACGCTTATCTAAGGTATCTCATCAATCATCATCATCATCACATATGAAGCCGCACGAACCCAGGCAGGTGGCACAGTTGGTGTCGGGTTATAAGGATGGCTTGAGGCAGGTGGTGTTGCTGGAACCCAGGCAGGTGGCACAGTTGGTGTCGGGTTATAAGGATGGCTTGAGGCAGGTGGTGTTGCTGGAACCCAGGCAGGTGGCACAGTTGGTGTCGGGTTATAAGGATGGCTTGAGGCAGGTGGTGTTGCTGGCAGGTCCAGGACAGTTCATGGGGAGTATTAAGTATATAGAGGTGTTGGAGGAGGTCCTACTTACTGCTGAGGAAGGCTCATTCTCCCATGACAACACCACATTCCTCCTCGTCCAAGACAACTCGTACATACACACGAGCAACGTTGTATACAGTTGGTTCCAGACTCGTCCACACATTATGTTGGTGCCACATCCTGGCTGGAGCTACAGTGAGGGTGTGGACTGCCCTTGTCAGGGAAGGTGGGCGCCAGGAGCCGTAGCCGGGCACGGGTACTGCTCACGTGAGCCAAGATGGCCAGATATGAGGGGCCACCTTGGACACGGTGGAGTCCGGAATGTGTGATCGTCCATGACTGACAGGTTAGGTGGTGTCATAACAACAACGGCGGCTGCTTACACCAAGTACTGATGGTAATACAAGTCAGTTCCTGGCTGGCTAAACGTGTTCACCTTCTCTAACATACAATAAACCATTACACATGAACCCATACTATATAATGACAACCTTGTAATATGGATCTGAGAATCAGTGATTGCAAGTCTTGTGTTTACTTCAATACTGTTAACATACCTCCTCCTCCATCTATCATGAAGGTCAACCTTGTATTGTACTCCAACACTTGCTGACCATATCATACCACCATAAAGCCACTACCCTGCTATCACACATTATCTTTTTTAACACGTGACGCGGTGCTGACGTCAGCTACACTGCTATAATGATACACATTATCTTGTAAACACCGCTGGGCTATGTCTGATGCTTCATTTCTTATGTTCATATAATCCTATGGTTTATATTGCTTTAATTGTGTCGTTAAGTGCATTGTGCACATTACAGATACACTGAAATATGTTCCAGTCATCACAAGTGACAGTGTATGTGGCAGGTCAGGAGGCCAGGCTCGGCTGTGTCTGTATAACATGGTCAAGATTCACAATGATCTTTTAGTAACTGTACATATATTGTGGTATCCATTAGTATTTGGTCCAGACGGATGTCTTAATAAACTTTAGATTCAGAGAGATGATTAAAAACATGTACATATACACTTGTAGATATATCTATATGCATGTAAATGAGGCAGATGAACGTGTTATGTACTTAAAATGTTACTGAAAGCTTAAAGGTTCCGGTAAGAAATAGAACTACTATTGTGATAAATGATTTTTTTTTCTGTAAAAATGTGTATTTTGCTGCATTTTGTGGTTGTTACAAAGCCAAGATCTTTAAGCCAAAATCCGTCAAGGTCTGGAAGAAGTGATGAAAGGCGTTGAGAATATATATATTCATGATTACAAAACAGACTAAGTTCTTCTCTTAGTTCTAAAAGATGACCCAACACAAGACGACTACTTTAAGATCAAAGTTTTTAGACATTTATCAAATTATTCACTATTACGTCCCTTTTCTCTCAGCATCATTTTTCAGGTTTACTTCTAACAAATGCGACGTACATAATATAATCATTCAGTATAGATGTTTCCTGAATGATCTTCAACAACGTGTTGTATAACTCTGTTGTTGACATTATTTCGTGTAATGGATCAAACATTACAAAGTTGTGTCCATCCACACAGGTGTTACATGTCCCAAGTAGAGATAATTCCTAGATATGGCGTCTGTCTAACATAGATATATTATCTGTTAATATTTGTACAATATTCCCCTGCTGGACGGTACTTAAGACTTTCGTAATAGTTCCACCTGGAGTGACAAGTCACCATCGGCAAGGCAAGTAATCCATGAGTAACTGAATATGTCTTGGCTGTGACTTGCCTTTCCATTATTTACATATATTAAAATGTGATAGTAAGAATCAAAAGGCAGAGGAGGAGGAGCAGTACACATTGCTCATGATGTTTATGTATTGGCTTTACATCTTGACTAATAATTACACCTACGTCTTTCTCCTGCCTTGATAGTTTTATTTCCACATCTTAAGATGATACTGTAGTTTGCCTGCTATGTGTACACAGTGTAAACATATGTCTACCGTGAATATCACTGGCCATTGTACACTGTACAACGATACCCTGTTAACTTTCCTGCAGTTTTCTTGGTCATAATACCAGTTGATAATGCCTCCTGATTTTGTCATCGTGAGATTATTTTTAGTCGCCATTAACTCTTATAGATATCAGATATTAGGAAAATCTATCAAACTCGTAGACACAATTTGACTGCATGTGCGAATTGGATATAAGTTTCAAAGATTTTCCCAAAGAGAAGTACAGAACAAGACAGATCACATTTATCATATCACATATCAGTTCACCAGCTAGATATACCATTATAACATTATGAAACTAATATATAGCATGATTCATGTACAAGGACCATCTTCTACACATGACCAATATTTCACAACCATCACAAAATGATTCACTGATAAAGCCAGTGTATGTAATGTCCTTCCTTTTCCTCAGCTCATTAGGCATTTTCCGTGACCCAACCTATATGTTATTTGTCCCCTCAATTGTGACCTTGTAGTTGTTGTACGGTGGAGTAATGCTTGACTTGCTATACTGAGGGACAGACACACTGACACAAGCCACTATTGGATAAACAGATAAACATGAAGAGATAATTTACCTGATAAAATTATTTATTTATTCATAGGATTTACTATCAGACATGATTACAAATTAAGACAACTGGTTTCCACTAAAAGAATTATAAAACGTACAAAATTCACATGAAAATCTACACGGTCGATATATGTTCTATCAACAGCGTGAGTAGATAAATTTCTAGCTCCTCATTAACATTCTTATCAATTCAACCCATAAAAAATATCTTCATGACAAATAAACCCAAATAGCAGTGTGTCATAAGACCAGAGCCCCTGCCAAGCTGGGACTTGGCCAAACATAAACAACCACTTTCTTATAGACGATTAGTCAAGGTTCTGGGTCGAGCACCAGGATCTATTGACTTCCGTCCGACATAATATATTTTCTCTGATCCTTCATCATCATCACCACACTCCCGGCACCCATCAATAAACCCTTCCCAAATTCCTCACTTCCTTATAAACTCGTCCCTGTAGTCAACAATTAAGAAACCTAAACCAACCAAAAAGCATTACGTTGTTCAACAATGTAAACCCCAGCTAGGGTGAGCCTTAGACACTCTTACGGTATATTGTGATGGACGAAGACCTTAATCCCCCCCCCCCCACACACACACACACAGACACACACACACACCACCACCACCACCACCAGAAAAAAGAAAATTACATATTTACTTTATATAAGAACCTATCACTGTGCCATCGAATACAGATGGCAAAAGTGCATTTTCCTTGTGGATTTCTATTGTAAATACATGGGATATTATATTCATGCAGATTATTTTATGCGATAATGAATAAAATCCCATAACTTTTCTGGTGCGCAGGGTAGAGAAATGTATGTAACGTGAAACCGGTAGAATTAACACATCTAACATAAAGATTTCTATTTTGCAGATAGCATAAATGTTTTACATGTAGAAATCAGTAACATCTTCAACAACCTAAACATAATACCATCAAATTTCATATTACAATCTTTTTATCCGGGTTTTACATATCAAGATGATACTGCATACAGAATAGTGATGTAGCTATTATCTGCACATGTTATGAGCTTCTATTCTTCAAAACTCTAGTAAGATCTAGCGAGTATACTTTGAAAAGTAGACTTTCTAATTTTGTCGTGATAAGAATTAAAGATAAATCATTAACGTTTTCCTTAAAAACATTCTTTATGAATTAGATTAAATCATTTTCTGAAGAAAAACGTATAATAGCATCAACAAGACACAAACGATCAAGTTTGATAATCTCAAATTTATTAAATGACAAATACAGAATATTAGTGAAAGTCACCAATCTTAGCGATATCAATAAAACAAATACGATACCCAAGTTTTCAAATCATCAAAAGTAATAAAAGAAGAAGCCGTCCGTAGGTAACTTGTTACTCCCGGTGCAAACACTTATAGGCGGAATCCGGTAACACCTCTTGAATAGCATGTGGAAGACAGAGTAGAGTGGCTAGGCTCAGAAGCATGTTCTCCACTTCAACTGACTAATGATATGTTAAGACAACACAAACCACATACATCCATTGTGAGGATGGAATCAGGGATGAAACATCTATAACTAGAAAGGTTAAAGATACAAAGATGGTGAAATACCTTTACCCGGGATCAGTAGCACCTGTGGTAATGGACACACCTTTGTAATGCTTGATCACTTACAACTGATCAACTTTAATACGAAAGTCTTAGGTATTGTCCCTCAGGAAAACTTTTTATAAATATTTATAAAACACATATATATGTTAGATATACACTATCTCTAGAATATATCTTTACCTGGGACGTGTAACACTTGTGTGGATAGACACAACTTTGTAATGCATGATCCATTACACGAAATGAACTTCACTAACGAAGAGTTATACAACGCGTCGTTGGAGAACATTAATCAAATACCTATACTGAATTCTTATGTTAGATAAAAGACATTTCTTGATAGTAAACATAAGAAATGATGACGTAAGATAAGAGACGTAGAGATAAATGTTTTGTTAAAAGATCAAATACTCCTGCCTTAAACTAGCTCCTTGTATTGCATTTTCTTTTAGATATCCCAAGGAAAATATATTCTGTGGTTTGTTTATATATATGTTTATATATATGTTTATGTTTTTCACAACTTTTTTATTCTTTAATCTTTTAGGATTCAGGTTTAAGGATCTTGGTTCTGAACAACCATTATAATGCAACACAACACATATTTACCATAAATAAATCATTTATCACAATAACCATTATGTTTGTACCAGATTCTTTAAGTCCTCAATTATGTTTGCTCATAAATAAGAAATTTTTCCGCCAGTGACAAGTGGCTCCGTGGTGTAGTGGTTAGCACATCTGTCTAGTAAACAGCTAATCCGGGTTCGATTCCCGGCGGAGCCTTTGTTTTCAGTATTCAGGATCGGAACATATATGACTGTGGTAAACCATCATCCGACACCACTGACCTTCATCATCCAGGCCAACAATCATCCAGCAGTGACACATCCACTCCTGCTCGTGGCTGACCATCATCATCCAGGCCAACAATCATCCAGCAGTGACACGTCCACTCCTGCTCGTGGCTGACCATCATCATCCAGGCCAACAATCATCCAGCAGTGACACATCCACTCCTGCTCGTGGCTGACCATCATCATCCAGGCCAACAATCATCCAGCAGTGACACATCCACTCCTGCTCGTGGCTGACCATCATCATCCAGGCCAACAATCATCCAGCAGTGACACGTCCACTCCTGCTCGTGGCTGACTATCATCATCCAGGCCAACAATCATCCAGCAGTGACACGTCCACTCATGCTCGTGGCTGACCATCATCATCCAGGCCAACAATCATCCAGCAGTGACACATCCACTCCTGCTCGTGGCTGACCAATCAAACAGCAATCATCCAGCAGTGACACGTCCACTCATGCTCGTGGCTGACCATCATCATCCAGGCCAACAATCATCCAGCAGTGACACATCCACTCCTGCTGGTGGCTGACCACCACATGTTGTGCCTCGTGTGTGAAACATAAAGCCCATCATACAGTCGCCACACATCATTAACACATCTATAGTCGTGCTGCTGGACGAGTCTGAAGGTTTAATTATCGTGCCCTGGCAACCTGCCAGTGCGTCTGGTAGGTTGCCAGGGTACGATAATCAATCCTTCAGACTCGTCCACTGTGACGGTATAAGTGATAGTGAAGTGTGTATGTCAAACATACCACATCATGATGGAGGTTTTATTGATCATTAATGTTTGTGTAGGTGTTGGTGAATCATGTCAATATGTTAAACTACTTACGACTCTGTGACATATATACAGTAGAAACCTAACAAGGCTGCAGGTAGTTACTATGTTGTGGGATAACAAGGCTGCAGGTAGTTACTATGTTGTGGGATAACAAGGCTGCAGGTAGTTACTATGTTGTGGGATAACAAGGCTGCAGGTAGTTACTATGTTGTGGGATAACAAGGCTGCAGGTAGTTACTATGTTGTGGGATAACAAGGCTGCAGGTAGTTACTATGTTGTTGGATAACAAGGCTGCAGGTAGTTACTATGTTGTGGGATAACAAGGCTGCAGGTAGTTACTATGTTGTGGGATAACAAGGCTGCAGGTAGTTACTATGTTGTGGGATAACAAGGCTGCAGGTAGTTACTATGTTGTGGGATAACAAGGCTGCAGGTAGTTACTATGTTGTGGGATAACAAGGCTGCAGGTAGTTACTATGTTGTGGGATAACAAGGCTGCAGGTAGTTACTATGTTGTGGGATAACAAGGCTGCAGGTAGTTACTATGTTGTGGGATAACAAGGCTGCAGGTAGTTACTATGTTGTGGGATAACAAGGCTGCAGGTAGTTACTATGTTGTGGGATAACAAGGCTGCAGGTAGTTACTATGTTGTGGGATAACAAGGCTGCAGGTAGTTACTATGTTGTGGGATAACAAGGCTGCAGGTAGTTACTATGTTGTGGGATAACAAGGCTGCAGGTAGTTACTATGTTGTGGGATAACAAGGCTGCAGGTAGTTACTATGTTGTGGGATAACAAGGCTGTAGGTAGTTACGTATTTCCTTCAATTTGTTTGACGTTCAGTTACGTTGCAGTAGTGAGGCATTCTCCAACGTACAGACAACACCAATCTATGGATATGGATGAAGCTGAGGCATCTATTGTTAGGAATAGGCAGCCACGAGAGAGAGAGAGAGAGAGAGAGAGAGAGAGAGAGAGAGAGAGAGAGAGAGAGAGAGAGAGAGAGAGAGAGTAGCCTGGTGTTAGGGCCAACATAATGTTATGTTTGTGGATGACCATCTGAGGTGAAGGTGTTTTCGTCACCATAGACGACACGTTGCCAGAACTCAGCAGGTTTATCCTCCTAGTGGACCACCTCCTCCTCCATCCTCTCCTCCATATTACGTTAAGGTCCGGCTGGCTGCCCGTCTGGCCAACACACACACACACCACAACCTGAGCAGTTGTGTGCCAGCCTGGGACCCCCTGTGTACCGTGATCCATTGTACATATAACGAAGACATTTACACATCCACTGACCACCATTAGGTCACCAAACCTTGAGAAATGGTTGTTGGTGGTTTGAACAATATCATCATAACTACACAACCCCAGGACAACATCCATGTGCCTCCTACACCTTCCTGGCTGCACTCCATGCAGGAGCAGGGTATGGTACACATCTCTGCAGCAAGATTATTGACTGGACTGTACCATGTCTTTCCTTCCTTACCAACGATACCGCCTCGCCGAAGATGACTTGTCATTCCCGGTGTAACCACTTACGGGTGGAGTCCGGTAACACCTTTTGAATGGCATTATGTAAGACTCACGCACACTACCATTAATTTTTCATTAGGTATTTGTCATTATCATTTTACTGTGAGTTACATAGAGTTAGATGCATGTTGCCACGGGCTCACTGTTCCCACGGGCTACTGTTAATCAGGATGTTTGAACACGTAAGAGCTGATCTGTTATTTGAACACGTTGTTGAATGGGTGTTGACGGACTCCCATATAACCCCTGCCAGTGTGACCTGAGGGGACACACTGGCCAGCATCGTCACACTGTTCACTAGAGTGTGTCGTAGTGTGTCATAAGACTATAGCCCAGAGTACTACAGATGGACGTACACGTTTTGTTGTAATAAATCTACAAAGGCCGCCTGATCTTCATTGAGTACCACAGACGAAGAAGACCTGATTTCCTTCCTATCAACCCACGTGACCACACACGACCGTCACATCTACTTCATATTTCTACGTCTGGTGTTGCCAGCAGTCATACAAGCCTACCTGACACAGTCCTGGTGCTCCCTCCTGTGGACGTTAAGGGCGGAACCCACGGCCGGCTACGTGCTCCATCACCCGTACCTCAATGCATTGAAGATACGCCTTTATTGCATTGCTGACACTGTGTCGCTTGCAAGAGCATCAAGACAGCGCCTCCGCCGTGCAGTGTTGTCATCACATCCAGACGTGTCAAGCAAGGTCAGCCATCCTGCCAACACCAACGTGGAGGTCATCTTGTCAACCGCTCCAGAGACGCGTCATCATCAGCCGTGGCGACATCCCAGACGTCAGCATCGCGTGGTCCAGCCCTTGTCACTCACTCAACTTTCCTGCTAGCGAGTCGCTACTCTGCACACGTCTTCACCTCGCTACACCCAGCGAGCCGCTACTCTGCACACATCTTCACCTCGCTACACCCAGCGAGCCGCTACTCTGTACACATCTCCACCTCGCTACACCCAGCGAGCCGCTACTCTGCACACGTCTTCACCTCGCTACACCCAGCGAGCCGCTACTCTGCACACGTCTTCACCTCGCTACACCCAGCCAGCCGCTACTCTGCACACGTCTTCACCTCGCTACACCCAGCGAGCCGCTACTCTGCACACATCTTCACCTCGCTACACCCAGCCAGCCGCTACTCTGCACAGATCTTCACCTCGCTACACCCAGCGAGCCACTACTCTGCACACGTCTTCATCTCGCTACATCCAGCCAGCCGCTACTCTGCACACATCTTCACCTCGCTACACCCAGCGAGCCGCTCCTCTCCACACGTCTCCACCTCGCTACGCCACACCCGAAACGTCTAAGCGAACGAATCTCCAATTCAGATAAGAACTGTGTCAAAATGGTTCACTCTGTGAGGTATGCTCCTTTTGTGTGTTACTAGTTCCTAGTCTATAAATATAGATATATATATATATATATATATATATATATATATATATATATATATATATATATATATATTTCTTTTTTTTCTTTTTTTTTTTGCTTTGTCGCTGTCTCCCGCGTTTGCGAGGTAGCGCAAGGAAACAGACGAAAGAAATGGCCCAACCCACCCCCATACACATGTATATACATACGTCCACACACGCAAATATACATACCTACACAGCTTTCCATGGTTTACCCCAGACGCTTCACATGCCTTGATTCAATCCACTGACAGCACGTCAACCCCGGTATACCACATCGCTCCAATTCACTCTATTCCTTGCCCTCCTTTCACCCTCCTGCATGTTCAGGCCCCGATCACACATAATCTTTTTCACTCCATCTTTCCACCTCCAATTTGGTCTCCCTCTTCTCCTCGTTCCCTCCACCTCCGACACATATATTCTCTTGGTCAATCTTTCCTCACTCATTCTCTCCATGTGCCCGAACCATTTCAAAACACCCTCTTCTGCTCTCTCAACCACGCTCTTTTTATTTCCACACATCTCTCTTACCCTTACGTTACTTACTCGATCAAACCACCGCACACCACATATTGTCCTCAAACATCTCATTTCCAGCACATCCATCCTCCTGCGCACAACTCTATCCATAGCCCACGTCTCGCAACCATACAACATTGTTGGAACCACTATTCCTTCAAACATACCCATTTTTGCTTTCCGAGATAATGTTCTCGATTTCCACACATTCTTCAAGGCTCCCAGAATTTTCGCCCCCTCCCCCACCCTATGATCCACTTCCGCTTCCATGGTTCCATCCGCTGCCAGATCCACTCCCAGATATCTAAAACACTTCACTTCCTCCAGTTTTTCTCCATTCAAACTCACCTCCCAATTGACTTGACCCTCAACCCTACTGTACCTAATAACCTTGCTCTTATTCACATTTACTCTTAACTTTCTTCTTCCACACACTTTACCAAACTCAGTCACCAGCTTCTGCAGTTTCACACATGAATCAGCCACCAGCGCTGTGTCATCAGCGAACAACAACTGACTCACTTCCCAAGCTCTCTCATCCCCAACAGACTTCATACTTACCCCTCTTTCCAAAACTCTTGCATTCACCTCCCTAACAACCCCATCCTTAAACAAATTAAACAACCATGGAGACATCACACACCCCTGCCGCAAACCTACATTCACTGAGAACCAATCACTTTCCTCTCGTCCTACACGTACACATGCCTTACATCCTCGATAAAAACTTTTCACTGCTTCTAACAACTTGCCTCCCACACCATATATTCTTAATACCTTCCACAGAGCATCTCTATCAACTCTATCATATGCCTTCTCCAGATCCATAAATGCTACATACAAATCAATTTGCTTTTCTAAGTATTTCTCACATACATTCTTCAAAGGAAACACCTGATCCACACATCCTCTACCACTTCTGAAACCACACTGCTCTTCCCCAATCTGATGCTCTGTACATGCCTTCACCCTCTCAATCAATATCCTCCCATATGATTTACCAGGAATACTCAACAGAAATCCTCCCCTCCTTGTATTTTTTTTTTTAACTTTCTAAAATGGGAAACAGAAGAAGGAGTCACGCGGGGAGTGCTCATCCTCGTCGAAGGCTCAGATATATATATATATATATATATATATATATATATATATATATATATATATATATATATATATATATATATATATATATATATACTTTTGGGTAATATGACTATTCGTCCTTGTAGTTTAGCAAATTAATCTAAGGGTTTTAGTTATTCTTGCATATATTCTTATGTTTTCATACTTTGTTACTGTTGTTTTTAGTAATGATTACATTCACATACAGAATCTTGTATTGATATGTTATATTGTTATCCCACACTTTTTATTGCCTTTATTTCAGTACAATATTTTCAAATAATATTCAGGTTAGGTATTTTGGATTAGGACAATAGTGTTCATTGTATTTTGATTTTTTCGAGAGGATTATTACTTAAACACTTTAAGTTAGATTGTATTACATGTCCGAAGATATTCCACGCGGTAATCGTAAAGGTTCATATGTACTTAGGAATTTACCTAGAATCCCTTATTATAAACGGAACCAGCCTTCTAAAATGGCGACGTCACACAAAGTTGTTTTGACAGATTCTGGTGACACAGATGACCCACACAAACCTTCTCACACGTTACCACACCCACACCCACCTCCCCCTCCACATCACAAAAACTCAGGACAATTAAATCCTTCACAAAAAACTGTTTTCACACTAAAACAAGCTAGGGAACCACACGAGTTATTTGATGGTAAACTGTCAAATTTTAATCGGTGGATTAGAAATGCAGAGGACATTGTTGAACATAATGGTGATTCAGGAGACAGAGCGCTTATATCGGCTGCTAAAAATCTCATTGATTTCCACCAGCCTAACAATTAAGCTAGGGTTGTCTATGACTCAGATGACATTGGAAACTGTACATCTTGGGAGGAATTTAAAACGTTGTTTACATCAGGTTGTGAGGAATCATTCTCAGATAGTTTACTACACGTCCTTTTACGTGCTCTTAACACAACATACTTGGATGATACGTCAGTCCCTGATCACTGGAGTACCTTACATGGAAGAATGAGATTAGTTAGGCAGGCTTATGAATCCTTACCCTGGATATCAGCCATGATGAATCCTGAAACTCATGTGCAAACACTCATGCGTTTATTACACATAACCTTCATTCTCAAAGACCTGACCTCCAGACGTAAGACGACGGTTACTTAATGAGAACATCGACCCATCATTGTGGGTCAGTAACGAAAGTACTGAATTACCCTCAAATGAAAGGTGGACATTATAACACCAAGACACTGGGGAGGGTGTCGGCTTCCCAAAGTGTGACGTAACATTCTAGTGATCAACACAATCATTCTTCTCATGGTCAAATACAGCGATTCAGTGATGACAAACACTCACATAAAGTGACGTGCTTCCGGTGTGGCCAACCAGGACATAAAGCGAATGTGTGTCCTTACACATGGGACTCATTCTCACGTGAGCCTCGACCAGAACAACAAACGCAGTCAACGACCCATGTCATCACAGCCTCGGTCGTCAAATTCTGCTGACCGAGTCATAATTTCCTGCACAGTCAGACACCAAGGTGACCTTCACCTGCTCTCGCCCAACAACACCACACATGTGTTCATATCATAAGAACGCTTGACACACTTCAGCCCAGCCTCAGATAGACACACTTAAGCCGAGCCTCAGCTAGACACACTTCAGCCCAGCCTCAGCTAGACACACTTCAGCCCAGCCTCAGCTAGACACACTTCAGCCGAGCCTCAGATAGACACACTTCAGCCCAGCCTCAGCTAGACACACTTCAGCCCAGCCTCAGCTAGACACACTTCAGTCCAGCCTCAGCTAGACACACTTCAGCCCAGCCTCAGCTAGACACACTTCAGCCGAGCCTCAGGTAGACACACTTCACTTCAGCCGAGCCTCAGCTAGACACACTTCAGCTGAGCCTCAGCTAGACAGACGTCATCTAACACAGGTTCATCATGTCATTATCAACAATGACAATCTCTCTCTCATGACACGACTCCATCACATAAGGAACTCTTAAGACATTTTCGTTCTTCGCCATTTTCTCACATTACAAGTTTCGATTTAGTGGGTTCTTTCCAGGATAAGCCAATCACAATCTTTCTAGACAGCAACACGGAAGCAGATGTCATTCATTATGACTTTATTCAACCATTAATGGGGCGCACTCAACTTGTTCAATGCTCGGTCTTTTACCCATCCCTTCAAAGTATCTCAAATGAAAATCTCGACGTAAGGGGCACTATTAAAATGAACATTCACATAGGCGACTTGGTCATGACCGTCACCCCTTACATTGTTCATGGTGTAACTTTTCCTGCTAACTTGTTACTAGGACGCCACTCTATGTGTGGCACAACATAAGATCTGTCCTATTTATCATGTGGTTTGTGTTGATAATACGTTCCTGCCATTGTCAGAGAAGAGTTCTCACTCAGTCAGAGTCATTAATACATCTGCTTCCACGTCCTGCTTCACGGTAGACAATACGCATCCTTTTTACTTTTCTACTCATCATTGTCCTGGTAAACTGAGAACCAACATGACTCTGCATAGTAACACATTAACGAAGGTTCCTCTCTCACTTTCTCGAACATGGATGAATGATCATGGACTGAGACATAGTCAGGGTGATCTCGCACTAAGAGTAGTTGCTGAACCTTCATCACTAACTGTCACACGACTATCCATGATGGACGCCTCTATTCATGAGACCGCAGATGGAGAGGTCACCATATACATTGCCAATACGGGACCCCACTCCTGTCCGTCTCCGTTGAGGGGCCAAGCTTGTGGAATTCTCCGTTTTGAAGTCGGGAATTCAAGACGAGGAGTTGCATGAGTTTACCATCCGTCTAGTCTCACATTCCATTAACCCACCACCACCTACTCCTCCTACCCCAGACTCAGCAGTGCACGGCTTGAGTCAGCTCCCCACCATCACCCCTGACATGATATCCAAGGTAGGATTAACCAAACATGTTGACCAGTTAACAGACTTCCTTAACCAGTATAGGTCTACTATTGCCTTATCAGGAGAACCACTCGGTAGAACTCATTTGGATGTTCACATTATTAACTTAGAGAAAAACACACGTTCCATTTACGTCCCAGCCTACCGATTGCCACACGCGCACAGAGACATAGCAAACAAACTTGTTCAGTACATGTTGAAAGATAAGGTTATAGAGGAATCACGATCACCATGGAATTCACCACATCTGATCGTTCCGAAAAAGGACGGAACTTTTAGACCAGTCATAGATTTTAGAAAACTCAACAACAAGGTCACTTTGAAAGATGGTTTCCCATTACCAGTGGTATCAGAGCTTCTTCATAGCCTCGGTAACAATAAGGTATTTTCAACTTTGGATTTATTGAGTGGATTTTGGCAGATTCCCTTGTCAGAGGAAAGCCGCCCCCTGACTGTGTTCAGTACGCCAGATGGTCATTGGCAGTTCATATGCATCATGGCCTTCGGTCTTCATTCCTCACCGGTGATCACCTTCTCAAGGTTAATGACTAACATTTGTCGTCACATGTTGGGCCAAGATGTATTGGTTTATCTTGATGATATAATTGTCATGTCTCCAGATATTGCTTCTCATTTCAAAAGTCTTGAGAGAGTATTCCTACGACTTAAGGATGAGAACCTAAAAGTCAAGTTATCCAAATGTTCCTTTCTACAGACAAGAATTAATTACGTAGGTCACACCGTTGATGAAAACGGTATTCAACCTGATGCACATAAAGTCAAAACAGTTGTAGAATGCCCAGTCCCTTCCACAACAGACAAGGTCAAATACTTCCTTGGGTTAGAAGAATATTATCTAAGATTTATCGCTAATTTCGCGAAGATCGCAAACCCCCTTACTTCACTTCCGAAACAGGGAGTTACATTCCAGTGGTCTACAGCGCAAGACAGTGCGTTTAACTTACTCAAGCAACACTTGATCGAGGCGCCTATCCTTCGATTTCCCAACTTTGAGAAACCCTTCGTTTTACACACAACAGATGCTTGTAAACAGGGTCTTGTAGATGTACTTATGCAAGAATCAAATAAGGGTAGACTTTTTCCCATAGCCTATGCGAGCCGTTCATGTTCGAAGACGGAATCGAAATACTCAATAACAGAATTAGAAGGCCTTACAGTTGTTTGGGCACTCAAACATTTTATGGAATACATATATGGTTACCCTATTACAGTTTATACAGATCACAGAGCATTGTTAGGTATTTTTCAAAGACAAGATCCTACAGGAAAGTTTCAGAAATGGTTTCTAATTATACAAGTACTTGACCCAGATTTTCGTTTTGTTTCTGGCTCATCCAATGTAGTTGCAGACGCGCTCTCCCGCAGAGTGGGTGCAGCCACTGTAGGTGATGTAGAGAGGTTGAGACAGCATCAACGTGATGACCCAGTGTGGGGTCCTGTCATAGAATTCCTAGAGGGTATAAGATCTTCCTTGGATGCTAAAACAGTTGTCCCAGTCAGAGAATTGTATTTAGCACAGTGGGGGAGTCTTGTGCAGGGACGCGAAATTAGGAGTGCTCGCCCGTGTTGTTAAACAAACAATAATTCCAACAGCATTAGTACAGAATTTCTTGAAGTTATCACATGATTCACCGCAGACCGCACACCCAGGTGCAGACAAATGCTATAAGCAAACTCGTTTGAGGTATTTTTGGCCAAGATGCAGAAAAACATTACAGATCATATTTTAAGGAGCCAGACATGTAACACACACAAGGGAAGTCCCACTACCCCGCAGACTGTGTTGAAATATCCTTTACCTTCATACCCATGGGAAAGAGTTTATATGGACATATTAGGAGGTTTTCCTAGGTCCATGGCAGGCTACAGATACATCTTAGTAATTACTGATGCCTTCACGAGATATTGTGAATTAGTTCCAGTTCAAATTAAAGACAAATTAAAGACGCAGCTACGGTCGCTAAGGCGTTCAAAAAACATATCTTAGACAGACATAATGCGCCGAAGATTTTAGTCACAGATAATGGTGGGGAATTTAATAACTCATTATTAGAAGAACTCCGTAAATTGTATAACATAAGTAAATGTAATATAATGGCTCATCACTTAGCCTCGAATGGCCTGGCAGAAAGGTTGAACCGTAAGATCCTCCAGTGTCTTCGCACCAACATTAATTTTGATCATGATGAATGGAGTGAGTACCTGTCTGATGTCCAATGTTCATTAAACTCTGCATATCATAAGTCAATTGGAGATACACCCTTCCACGCCGTACACGGCTTTGATAAAGTGTTGCGGTATGACATAATAGCGTCCCCTCCTTCATGTCCAGCGGTCCAGAGATCAGTTGTAGCGGAAAAATATCGCACGACTCAATTGATTCATCAAAGGATCAAGGAAAATCTAGTTGAAGCCACTACAACCTTCACGGATCAGGCTAATAAATCGACCAAACCATTAACGGTGGCTCCCGGACTCTTGGTAATGGTGCAAGAATTTAACTCTACAAGTGAGGATCGTAAACTTGACCCAAAATGTTCTGGCCACTATAGAGTCTTAGCTCATTTAAAGGACATAAGTTTAGGGTTCGACATCTAAATACAAGTGACATTCGTGAAGAACATGAGGACCACTTGAAAGTTGTACAGTATTGTGAACATGATCATCATTATCATCCCGGTCCCACACCAGACAACACTCCTCAACCTCCAAACAATGTAAGCCAACCACCTTCTACCACTGTTCAGTCTGTCCCCACACCATCACCCTCACATCACCACCACCCTCACATCACCATCACCCTCACATCACCACCACCCTCACATCACCACCACCCTCACATCACCATCACCCTCACAACACCACCACAGACACATCAGTATTCATTAAGACTTCGCCTTTAAGAAGTTGCTAAGTTTATCATTTTCCAGGTTCTTCCTTCTCATGTCCTTATGGTGTCTTCCTGTATATGACACCATGGCAGTTCCAGGCGCCCTTCTCACGACTCCCCGTGGGGTCCACATCGTGAGGGACACAGTTAAGTTGGGCCTGGAGGGTCTACCCTACACTTACGATCATTTACTGAAACTACTGGAGGCCGTACCTCGCTTACGGTCTACCCTACTCAAGTTTTACACCAGTGCGTCCATCAGAAACTCTAGTGTTGCTCCTCCTCCAACTTTGTTAAACCAGTGGACCTAGAAACTGAATAGTACCTGTGTGATTCTGTATGACATAATACAAGACACTGAATCTTCAGTAAATACTAACGCCAGGATCAACACGAAAAAGTAAAGAGAAGCAAAAGAACTTTGCTTAATTTTGTAGGTTCCCTCCAATCATACTAGTTTGGTGATGATGATGAGGAATGATGATAGAAAAGTCCCTTCCAAGGAAGAGCGGGAAAAGAGAGGAAGGGGGGGAAGAGCAAGATTTGTTAGAGGAAGTGAATTTTAGAGGGAGGAAAAGAGCCAGGGCTTAACCCAGCTTGCATAGGAATAATTGAATAAGTAGGGCAGAGATAATAAGTGGAGGGCGAGTTTGTTTTCTTCTATTTGTTTTTTTATTGATATTCTTTTCGTAGATTTATTTTTCATTTATTTATTTATCTATTTATTCATTTTTTTATTCATTTATCTATTTATCTATTAATTTTTCTTTTTAATAAGGATATAGGAGGAGATGGATCGTATCTCTGGTTGATGGACACTGATTTTACCAAGGCGTTCCCCGCACGGACTTAGCAGCAAGATCTATAGTGGTTTTTAGTTTTTAATATATGGTCACTGGATGTTGTCCAGGTTGTATATTAAACATGTTATCTGGGTGATCTATTGCCAGGAGATTGTTGAAGTAATCAATCCAGTGAGTATGATGTATTTGAAATCGCTCTACTTGTCTTTCAAACAATTTCCTCCAGTAGATGTTTAGAGGAGGGATTCGTACTCTCTCGTGAAGTTCTGTGTTTCTGATGAACTCGTGCCATTTGATGTTAAAAGCCCAACGTAGAGCATTGTTCTGAATTACGTATTTGGAGTGCATGGATGTTGGATTTGGCTCCGAGTTCGAGAGCTGAAGGGGCATAAATGATAAGTGGTCGTATTAATGCTTTGTAGAGGTGCAATTTGGTTTTGAATTGCACCTCTCTAAATCTATACAATTTCTCGAGCTCTGCTCTCGCAATAACCGCTATACACTGAACATATCGGTTCATTCTCAGGTATACATCATAACTTAGGCCCAGGACAGTGTTGGTGTTTGAGATGGGAATGGCTAAATGACGGTGTATACGGGAGTGTAGGTAGACATTACTTATGTTGTATCTCTGACGTACGTTAAAGTAAGATATGTTGAATTTGGCAGGATTTGATTTAATACTCCATTTTAACTCCCAAAGCCAAACGTTGTCAATTTCCTGTTGGGTTCTGCTGATTAAGTGTGTGAGGGTTACGGCTGTGATCAGTTGAGTAATATCATCTGCATATTGGAGAGTGATGGAGTCCAGGTGTATAGGACTGGAAAGATCATTTGAGTAGAGTGTGTAAAGAGTAGGGGCCAGCACGGAGCCTTGAGATACACCGGCATTGAGGAAGAAGTAGTTTGAGTAAGTGTTTCTGTATTTGATTCGGGTTTTTCTGTTGCTATGATAGTTAGAGAGAAGCTTAATGGTGGGTCGTGGGAGTTGGAATTGCGTGCTTAGTTTATACCTCAATCCATCGTGCCACACGGTGTCAAAGGCTTTTTCAACATCTTTTGTGATGAGTGCAGTCATTTTGTGTGTCCGCGTGTTGTTTTTAATGTAGTTAGTGATTATGTTGACTTCATCTTGTATGATGTTGACGAAAGCCAAACTGTTTGTGTGAGAGTAGGTTGTTGTTTGTAAGGTGTTGTCTAAGTCTGTTGTTTATGATTCTTTCAAATGTCTTCCCAATGGACACAAGTAGGCTGATGGGTCTGTAGTTCACTGGGTCCCTATTGGATTTGTTGGGTTTAGGTATCATTGTGATTGTGGCAGTTTTGAAGGCCGCGGGAAAATAGCCAGAGGCTAGTGCCGCTTTGAAGAGGAGGGTGATGGCTCTAATAGAGTTGTCAGCGGGATGGGTAAGTAGCTGGTAACCAATGCCTGAATTACCTGGGGCTACTTTGGGTGATTTGAGGAGGAGGAATTTGACCTCGCTCGATCTTATGGGAGTTGTGAGAAGGTGGTCGTGTGAAAGCGATCGGAGGTGTATGATCTGTTTTGGGTAGAAGGGACTGGGTCTCTTTTGTATGTGTTGTGTGACAATTTGTGTGTTTTCGTACGCCAGAGGGTGAGGGGGGTGAGGGTGAAAGATACCTTCCCAGTGTTTTTGAAAAATGTTTTCAATGTCTTGTGGGTTATGGTGTAGAGTGTTGTCGTCATTTAGCCCATTAAAGTCTGTTTTGGTATTCTTTTGAGCTTTCGGATTCTGTTCCAAACCTTTTGAGATTTGATTCGGTGTTGTTCTGTTGTGGTGATAAGAGATTTTCAGGGTCTATTTTGGTCTTCTAGAAGGCTGTTGAGTGTGGTTTCGTAGGGATTTGAGGTCCCACTGTACCAGGCCCAAACGATATCTGTTTTGCTCAAAGCGTCGACGATAGCACGAGATGAGTCTTGTTGTTTTGGAAGAAGGGAAGAAGGAGTATCTTGAAGTAAATGAAGATTTGGGAATAGAAATGTCAGCTGCCTGTATGATTGTTTCGTTTATATGTTCTATTTCTCTGTCTATTAATGTTATTGGGTGATTTTCGTAGTTTGTGGTGTAAGTGCAGTTGGAGATAGTCTCTTTGAAGCTCTCCCAGTCTGCTCTTTTATAGTGGTAGTGTGAGGGTGATGGGACGAGAATAGGGTTAGACGAGAGATGAAGAAAGATAGGGATGTGGTCGGAACCACACAGTGATCCTGGACACAAGAAATTATGGAGATAATTACTGGCTCTGTTGGAGAAGACAAGGTCAGGTCTGCCTTTTCCTCCTTGGCCAGTGAAGACAGTGTGGAAGTAAGGTCCTAGGAAGTTAAGACGTTTGTAAGAGTATAAAGCGAATAAGTCATCACCATGAGAATTGTTTCTGTTGTGGTGGAAGGTTCTGTGTTGGGCGTTGAGGTTAGCTAGAAGGTAGACTGGGATATGTGTGTAATTGAATACTGTGTAGAGATCATGGAGTGGAATGGTAGTGTTGGGTCAATAGTATGTAGTGCAGAAGATAATGAAGCCATGTATTGTGTTTATCTTAACTGCTAGAAAGTGTTCGTATTGCCATGAGATGGCGAGGTATTCGTGTTCGATGGTGTTGCGTATGAGAATGGCGACTCCCTCGTGTCTACTGTCTGGAGACTGTCGTGATGTATACCCGTAATGTCTAATTTTGTATCCGTTGGTGATACATGTGATGTTAAGTATCACAACATCGGGTTTTTTCTTTACGAGTAGAGTGGCAATCAGATGAGGCCATTGTGATAGCTGCGCATGTTAAATTGTAAGATTTTTAGCATTTTACGACTTATGGAAGTTTATTGGCCTTCTGTGTCTGTTGTTGATGAAGGCTGTTGACTAATCGTTTGAGTGTTTCACGTGTATCATGTTTCTAGTCTTGGGTTGGGATATATCTGGTGAGGGGTCAGGAGAGGGGAGAAGGAAGGGGAGAGGGTCATTGTCGACAATTTGAAGGTTGAGGTTGACCGTAGGTGGGTTGTCTGGCGTGTCAGCAAGGTCAGGTGCGGGCTTGGAGCTGCAACCTCGAGTTCCTAAATTAAGTGATAATTTTTTTTTTCACTGTGGATATTTATTTTTATGATATTGTCTTCTACTTGTTATATTAGATAATCATCATGACATAGATGTTAAGCCCAAAGCAATAATACTGTGTACGCACAGCTAAAAAGCTGAAACAATATCAATTTGAATACTAACGTAATAATTTGTCGGCAACAATAGCATCAACCAATGACGTGTCCCTGTCACCTAGCCAGCCTGGGGGAAGTGGAGTCGGCCGGTTATGTTAGCAGTGTTGCCAACATGACTGCGGTATAGCTAAAGGTAATGATGGACTTTACGTTTGTCTTGCACAACAACACAGAACCAGGCGGGTAGCAGAGTAAGTGTTTACCTTTCAAAGGTTTCTGGGAATCGAGACTAAATACTGGAGAGTGAGTTTGAATCCCTCGTAGATAAGTATTAAAGGATCCGTGATGCTGTCTTCAGGTATTGTATATAAATAGAGACAGAGACTTATGGTGTATGATTAAAATAACCATACAGGACGAACAGGAACATTAGTTTATTGCAGTAACATGACAAATTAACCTTAATTACATTTAATGTGACCTTCATCCCCCAGCCACGGCCATCAACAACTTGGTGAATCCTTGTGGCAACACAATGGACGAAGTTTGTGCATAAAGAGAAGAATGACACAACAATACCAGGCATTAGAAGCCTGCCATATGTAGGATAACCAGACTTACATTCCCTCGAAGGCCACACAATGAGGGCTCATGTGATACAGGTTTAGAAAAGCAGGTTTGTTGATTGATACAGACCAGACCTTAGATTTTAGCCTGAAAACAATGAACCTCTATTAGCATGAATTTTCATATAAGTAACAAACAGGGAAAGAAAGATCAATATCTGGCAATAGATGTGTCTCAAGATATCTTGCTATATATAAAGACTGTAAAGATCAATATATGACCATAGATATGTCTCAAGATACCTTGCTATATATAAAGACTGTAAAGATCAATATCTGACCATAGATATGTCTCAAGATATCTTGCTATATATAAAGACTGTAAAGATCAATATCTGACCATAGATATGTCTCAAGATATCTTGCTATATATAAAGACTGTAAAGATCAATTTATGACCATAGATATGTCTCAAGATATCTTGCTATATATAAAGTCTGTAAAGATCAATATATGACCATAGATATGTCTCAAGATATCTTGCTATATATAAAGACTGTAAAGATCAATTTATGACCATAGATATGTCTCAAGATATCTTGCTATATATAAAGACTGTAAAGAGAATCAGAGATAAAACAGAAGTAATGAAAAGTAGATTACTTGTGTTGATGGTAAGGACAAGTAAGGACTTCATGACAACATGATGAAGGTACTGTAACAACCAGTGTTTTCTAATATTTCTATGAACAAATAAAACTAATATGTCTTAGTTAATTGGGTTGGCTGTTGGGAATGATTTATAAATCTAGCAAAATTATGTCAGAGTTAACCAAACCTCTGCTGGACCATTGTGGTACGTAGGAAGCAATTTCTTTCCTTCACGCCAGGTACTCAGTATAATTCATTATTAATTTTAAAATTTGCACAAATATTTACAATCAATTCTATTATTTCATTTTGCGTAGGTCATGAAAAATCCGTTTCCACCACATGGCCGATTGTTCAGATATGACTGTTGCTGTGCTGTTATAAGAACTGCCTCACATATGTGAGAGTGGATGATTCCTGGACGTCACAGAGAATTTGAGGATAATACACACGACTATTCTTCCAGCATCTTCATCTGAAGTTTGACACTGAAGCCAAGTCCTTTGTGGGAAACACATTAAGACGGACAATCTTTTATTTGTTTATCTTCTTTCCTTCTCTTTCCCTTTCCACCTTCCTTTGTGTCTTTTCTGACCCCTGATACGTTTTCATTAATCACAGATTTCCTCTCTCTCTCTCTCTCTCTCTCTCTCTCTCTCTCTCTCTCTCTCTCTCTCTCTCTCTCTCTCTCTCTCTCTCTCTCTCCACTTCTCACTAATTATATAACATGACAAGACGTAACTCACGCATTAGTTCTTCATAACTCTGGATTTTCCAGCAGTGATCGCTAGCCTACGCGTTATCTCTGCTGCATTCTGGTCAAAAAAAAATTCTAGTAAATCTTAAAACAAAAAATCTAAAAATCTCTTCTAAAAAATAAAAAGAAAAAGTTAATCTTAAAAAAAAAATCTCAAACAAAAAAAAATAATCTAAAAAAAAAACCTAAAATCTCCCAAAAAATAAATCTTAAATCTAAAATCTAAAATCTCAAATCTATCCTTCTCTCTTCCTATCATCTAAAGAAAAAATCTCTAATCCTCTTCTTCTCTAAAAAAAAATAATTTCCAAATCTTTCTCTTTAATCTCTCAAAAATCTAAATCCGTTTAAAATCTTTCTCTTAAATAATCTAAAAAATCTTCCTTAAAAATCTAATTCTCTAAACCATAATCCTAAAAATCCCTCTCTCTAAAATCTCTTCCACCTAAAAAAATAAGGAAAAAAATCTCAATTAATCTCTTAAATAATCTTCTTCTTCTATTAAAAACAAAATCTCAAAAATAAAAATCTTCTAAAAAATCTCGTTCTTAATTCTTGAAAAAAAAAAAAAAAAAAAATCTAAAATCTAAAAAAAAATCTTAAATAAATCCTTAATCTAATCCGAATCTAAATAACAAAAATCTTAATCTAAAAAAAAATCTCTCTAAAATCAATCTAAAAAAAATAAAATCTTGTAATTCTCTTAAACATAAAGAAAAAAGAAAATCTAATCTAAAATCCTCTTAAAAAAAAACCAAAAAAAAAAAAAAAAAATATCTAAAAATTCTATCTAATCCCTCTCTTTAATTCTCCTTAAAATCATAATTCTTCTCCTCTAAAATCTTAAAAAATCTTAAAAAAAAGATCTAAATCTAATCTCTCTTTTAAAATCTCTATATCTAATCTCTTAAAAACAAATCTAAAAATCTTCAAAAAGTAAATAATCTTAAAAAAACACAAAAGAATCTTTAATATCTAAATAAGAAACATCTCTCTCTCTCTCCCTTCTTATAATCTTTTAAAATGAGAAATAATAATCCTCTAGAAATAAAAATCTATCAATCCTATAAAAATCTCTTCTTATTCCTAAATCTATAAATAATCAAAAAATAAAATCTAAATAAAAATCTAAATTTTTTAAGGCAAAAATCTCTAAAAATCCTAATTCCTAATGAAATAAGAAAAATTCTAAAAAATCCTAAATCCTAAAAAAAATCTAAAAAAAAAAAAAATAAAAAAAATCTAAAAATCTAAAAAAAAAAATAAATCCTAAAAAAAAAAAAATCTAATCTTAAACAAAAAATCTAAAATCTATCTATCTAAAAAAATAATTCCTAAAAAAAATCTATATAAAAAACAAAAATATTTAAAATAAAAAAATCTCAAATCCTTTAAAAAAAAAAATAAATCATTCAAAAAATCTAAACAAAACAAATCTCTACCTAAAAAAAAAAAAAAATAAATCAAAAATCTAAATCTTCTTTTCTACAAAAAAAATCTTAAATCTTCTCTCTAAAATAAATCTCTTCTAAAAAATAAATCTAAAAAAAATAAAAAATCTCTTCTAATCTAAATAAAATCCTCTCTTTATAATAATCTCTTCTTCTACAAAAAAATCTAAATCTAAAAACAAAAAAAATAAAAAAAATAAAATTAACATCTTAATTCTCTCTCTTAAAACTCTTTATCTCTAAATCTAGTAAAAATCTCTCCTAAAAAATTCCTAATCTCTACAAAAAAAAATCTTCAGAAATCTAAATCCTTAACAAAAGAAAATAATTATCGAAAAATCTAAATCTTATAAAAAAAATTCTTAAATCTCTCTTAAACAAATCACTAAAGATGAAAAAAATCTAAAAAAAAAAAAAAAAAAACAAATAATCCTAATTCTAATCTCTCATAAAATCAAATCTCTCTGAAACTGTCAAAAAAAAAAATTACACTCTAATTCTAATCTAAAAATATCTCCATAGAATCTCTTATCCTACATCTTAAAAAGAAAATCTTATCTAAAAATAATCTACAAAATGAATCCTAGAAAAAAAAAATCTCTAATCTCCTTATCTTAAATAAAAGCATCTTTCAAATTAAAAGTCCTAAATCTTCTAAAAAAAAAAAATAAAAATCTAAAAAAAAAAAATGCTCTAAAAATAAAAAAAATCTTCTCTCTTCTATAGACAATCTTCGAAAGCTTTAAAATAAAAAAATTCTCTAAAAAAAAAAAATCTAATCTTAAAAATAAATAAAAAACATTAAAAAAAAAAAAAAAAAATAATCCTATCTAATCAAACAAATCAAATCTAGAAAAAAATAAATAATTATCTCTCTTAAAAAATCTAAAAAAAATCTTCTAAAATCTAAGAAAATCTTATCTAAAAAAAAATCTAGATAAAATAATCTAAAAATCAAAAAAAATAATATAAAAAAGTAAATAATCCTTTAATCTAAAATAAATCTTTAAAAATCTAATCTTAATCCTTCACTTAAAAATCTCTAAAAAAAAAAAAAATCTAAATCTAAAAACAGAAATCTAACAATAAAATCTTAATCTCTAACATCTAAAATCTTTCTCTAATCCTAATAATAAAAAAAATTTCAAAATCTAAATCTCATCTAAAAAATCTTCTAATCCTTTTCCATCTAAAAAACAAAAAAAATCCTATCCCTCAAAATCTAAAAATCTCTAATTTCAAGGAAAAATCAAATCTAAATCTAACTCTAAATAAAAAAATCTTAAAAATAATAATCTAAAATCTCTTTAATCAAATCCTAAAAATCCTTTTCTAAAAAAGAAAAAAAAATCATCAAATCTAAAAAAAAAATCTAATAAATAAAAATCATAAAATATAATAAAAAATCTAAAATAAGAAAATATAAATCTAATCTCTTAAATCTCTAAAATTCTAAAAAAATCTCAAAATCTTGGTCAAATCTTCTGGGTCAAATCTATAAAACCAAAATCCTCTAATCCCTATAATAGAAGAAATCTCAATCTCTTAAAAAAATCTAATATAACATCTCTATCTCTTAAAACAAAAATCTATCTAAAGAATATCCTACTATCTAAAATAATCTAAGAAAAATAAAAATCTATAAAAAATCTCTGCACATAATAGGGTATCTTCATCTCAAATCTAATCTCTAAATCTCTACAAAAAATCTAGAATAAAAAAATCTCTTTCCAAAATAAAATCCCTTTCTCAAAATCTAATCAAATATAAAAAAAAAAAAAGAAAAATCTTATTGAATAAAAGAAAATTCTTAATCCTTAAAGAAAATCCTTCTTTTCTCTTATAAAAAAAAAATTAAAAAAAATCTCAGAAAAAGAATCTTCTAATAAAAAAAAAAAAAAAAAAAATCTAAATAAAAATCTATCAATCTCCTAAAAAAAAATCTCTTTCTTCTAAAAATCTTGAAAAAATCTAAAAATAAAAATCTACCCTAAAAAAAAAAATCTAATAAGAATCTAAAAAAATCTTTTCTCTAAAAAAATTCAAATCTCTCTAATCCTCTTAAATCTATCTCTAAATTAAAGTCATCTAATCTAAATAAAAAAATCTTAATCCTCTAAAAATCAAATTCCTTCCTCTAAAAAAAAAATAAAATCAAAAAAAAAAAGTATAAGAAAAAATTTCTAAAAAATCTCTACCATAAAAAAATAATATCTCTAAACTAAATCCTAATCTTTAATCTTTCTCAAAATCACTATCTAAATCTTCCAAAAAAATCTCTCTAATCTAAAAATCCTAAAAAATCTCTAAATGAAAAAGAATCTAAATCTTCCTTATTAATCTCAAAAAAATATTAATCTAAAAAAAAAAAATCCTCTTTAAAATAATCTAAAAAAAAAATCTAAAATCTTCTAAAAAATTCACTCATAAAAATCTCTTCTTCTCTCTCTACAAAAAAAATCTTAAAAAAATCTAAATCAAAAAAATCTAAAACAAAATCTTATTCTAATTAATCTAAAAAATCCTAATCTCTTCAAATAATCTCAAATCTCTTCTAATCCTAAAAAAAATCCTAAAAAATTCTCTTAATCTTAAAAATATCTCTTAATAAAAAATTCTTAAAAAAAAATGATAAATAAAAAATCTGAAAATCCTAAAATAAAATTACAAACTCTTAATCCCTAATAACAAACTAATCTTCTGAAATCTCCTCAAATCTAACAAATCCAAAAAATCTCAATCAAAAATCTTTCTAAATTCAAAATTCCTCTTCATACATCTCCCTAAAGATTCTAATCTCTAAATTTCTCTAATAAAAAAAATGTAAAATCCTCTAAATCTCTCTCTAAAAAACAATAAAAAAATCTCTCTAAATCTAAAAAATAAAATCTCTAGAAAAAAATCTTATCTATAAAAATCTTTAATAAATCTCTTCTTCTCCTTTCGTCTTCAAAATCCTATCTTACTTCTTAATCTAATCTCTTTTCACTCTAAATCTAAAATTCTAAAAATCTATCTTCTAATCTAAATAAAATCTTCTAATATGGAAAAATATCTAAATCTAAAAAAATAAATCTAAACAAAATCCTTCTTTAAGTAAAAAACAAAAATCTTCTCTTCTTTCTAAAGAAAAAACAAATCTAATAAAAAAATAAAATCTAACAAAAAAAAAGGAATTAAAATCTTCTTCCCTCTAAAAAAATCTAAAAATCTAGTATCCTAAGATAAAAAATCCTAAAAATAAAAATCTCTGAAGAAATAAAAAAAAAAAAATCTCTTAACAAAAAAAAAAATCTAAGAATCTATCTAAAAATCTCTTCTAAAAATCTCTCAAATTAAAAACAAAAACAAATCCCTTGCCAACACTCGTCCTTGCCTCAGACAAAACAAAACGATTAAACCTTTATAAATCATCGTTAAAGGAACGTGAAAAACTCGACCACTAGACTTGAAAATCACTGACTGATATTCCATTTATCAAACCTCAGCTGCCATATCCAGGTGTGTCAGCTGCTGCCTCAGTTGCCATATCCAGGTGTGTCAACTGCTGCCTCAGTTGCCATACCCAGGTGTGTCAGCTGCTGCCTCAGTTGCCATATCCAGGTGTGTCAGTTGCTGCCTCAGTTGCCAAGTGTTCTTAGCAGATGAGGTCACACCGAAGACTGAGCCAAGACAATTTAGGAATGTTGTGTTTACTACAAAGCAACATGAAGCACTGCTGTAGAACTCAAGCTAGCAATTTTATTCATCATCAATATTTGCCTTACTGATGAATGTAATTGTACATTTTTTACAAAACCTTTATGGATATTTGATTACATTTTCACGCCACATGTCTAAGTGTTACGTAACAGGTGACTGTCATTAATCCTACAATTGAATAATAGCTGTTTATGACGTAACAGAAATATAAGGTAATAAACATACAAATCTAACATACACTCTATATTTTTGAAAGAGGGTGTTATTGTCATTTCCAATTTGATATGCAATCATTTCGTCCGGTATATACAACCTGGGGTTATGTTCTCCAGCAGTCATGCACGGCTGGTGGTGTGATGTGTGGCTTCACGTGTGTGTCTGGCTGCTGCACACACAACATGACCACTCCTTCTGCATGTCTTCTGCTGGTATTTGTAAAATCTAGTAAGACAGTCTTAATGGTGCTGGCCTTAGGCGTAATAATCATAGCTAGGCTCCCGTTACTATATGTATTCCTTTTATAATAAACAAAATAAGAAATATAGGAGAATGTTCGTGACCGGTGTTGGGAGGAGACCATATACTGTTCACCAGCCTTACGTATACAAGAGGTGTGGGAGTGGGTCGTCAACACAGCTCAGTAAGACACCAACAGTGGCAGTTAATTGACAGAAGCGTTTCAAGTGAGCAGTTGCAAGGTGAGGCAATGGTGGTCAGGAAGGCTGTTCCTTGTAGCTCGCTAGTTAGCCCAGAGTTGAACGAGGCGGAGCTCAGTAGTGTACCTTTGTCGTGTGTAATGACTGGATCATCTCTGCCACGTGAAGCAATCTACTAATCAACAGTTATGGAGTCAGGATTCATATATGACAACAAATAATTAGATAGATTGTTGTTGTTAGATTGGGTAGGTGTCCGCCTGACATGGGCCCTTGTCTTACGACAGCCCGTTCTTAGAAGTCTGTTTACTGTACAGTTATGTTATTGTTAGAGTCACCAGCAGGTCTCCTCGTAGCAGTTATCTACTGTCGTTGTCACACTAGTGAGGTCTTCACCTACCTGTTGTTTGTTGTCGTTGTTAGATTTTCTAGGTTTACGTCCTACATCTAGAGTGTGGACGGCCCCTTCTCTGATCTAGTTTAACAGGTCATTTCTTGTTTACAGATTCGTCAGGTCCTTGCCTGGCTCGGGCCCTTATCATTCGGGCTCTGTAACACGTATGTTTTATTATCTCTGAATTTACAGCTATCAACAAGTAAAGTTCGTTAACCAGAATGTGTACCGTACGGAAAAGCAAACAAATAACAAAATTTGCAACATGATAACAGTCGATATTAGCCATCAGCAGGTAAGGTCATCAAGCCGCACCATACATACGTCAGACAGTAACATCAGTTGTATAACAGGATGTATATATGTTGTTGGATTTAAGGGCTATCACCTAAAGGTCATGAAGCCAGAATGTGAACCATAAGTTCAACATAAAATGATGGTCCAGGTCCAGCAGGTAGCTGCATATGAAGCTATGAATGTCTGTCTTGATTACTGACTACGTAGAGGGAAGGGTTTGGGTAGGAAAGGAATTCGGGAGGAGTATTTTGAGGGGTTCTCGGGAGTGTGATGAGTAGGGACAGAAAAATAGTCCTTCTCAGGAGGAGGGTAACAGGTCCTGAGGCTCAGCCCAGGTGATGGTGTGAGCAGTACACACATCACCAGCACACCTTTGATGGCGCTCCTACACCTTCGTGGCTGCTGCACTCTACACAGGAGCAGGGGATGATGGCACATATCTATGAAGCGAAAAGGTTTTCGATGAGACTGTGCTATTTCTTCCCTTCCCTGGTCGATGATACAGCCTTTCCCCAAGGTTACTTGTCATTCCTGGTGTAACGACTTATGGGTTGAGTCCGGTAACACCTTTTGAATAATAGTATGGAACAGAGTGGAGTGACCAAGATGAACAGCGTGTTCTGCACCTCAACTGATTAATTATATGATAAGAATTAAGAGAATTACACACCATAAATGTCACTTGCAAGGATCAAGCCAGAGATGAAGCATAGATAACTAGAAGGGTTAAGGAAACAAAAATTGTAAAATACCTTTACCCGGGATCAGTAGCACCTGTGGCAATGGACACACCTTCGTAATGCTTGATCACTTACAAGCGACAAACTATGATACGTAAACCTTAGGTACTGTTCGTCAGGAGAACAATTTACAAATATTCATAAAAGACATATATATGTTAGATATATCTTTATCCGAGACGTGTAACACTTGTGTGGATAGACACAGCTTTGTAATGCATGATCCATTACACGAAATGAACTTCACTAACGAAGAGTTATACAACGCGTCGTTGAAGAACATTAATCAAATACCTATACAGAAGTTTTATGTTACGTAAGAGATATTTCTTGATAGTAGTAAACACAAGAAATGGTGACGAAAGAAAATGGATGTAGAGGTAAATATTTTGTTAAAAAATGAATTGCTCCTGCCTTAAACTAGCTCCTTGCAATGGATTTTGTTTTAGATACCCACAGTAAGATATATTGTGTGATTAATCACTATAGATGTTTATGTTTAACAGATCTTTTATTTCTTATAGTATTTCACTGATTCAGGTTTAAGAACCTTGGTTCTGAACAACCATTATAATGCAACACAATACATATTTACCATAAATAAATCATTTATCACAATAACCATTATGTTTGTACCAGATTCTTTAAGTCCTCAATCACGTTTGTTAATATATAAGGCATTTTTCCGCCACATTTCAATACATAACATATATCTACACGTGTGGAAATATATGTATATGTTTTTATAAATTTTTCTTTGGCTTTTATAATCAAGGTGTAAGATATCCTTCTGAAGAAAATACTAGATAATATTATAGGTTATGTGTGTGTGTGTGTGTGTGTGTGTGTGTGTGTGTGTGTGTCTGTGTGTGTGTGTGTGTGTGTGTGTGAGCGCACATAGGAGTGAAAACATATTTTACACTTACAAGGTTAAGAGACGAGGCAACACGAGTGTACAAATCCTTCCTCAAAAGACTCACGTGATAATGATTAAAGTAGTCCACACACACACACACACACACACACACACACACACACACACACACAGAGCGGCGCCAGGCTGGAGGCGGGGCATCGTGACGTCACAGGCAAGTCCCTCCCCCCGCCAGATCCAAACATGTGTTGTGTCTGGTGATGGCGGTTCAAGATTTCCCACATTTATATTGATCTTTACATTATCATCCACTCCCAAAGTCACCTGGCATTCTTGTGTTTCAACAACAGACGTGATATATGCAACACCAGGCAAACATTGTACCATTATCTGATAGGTTAATTGGTGCACAATCAAGAACCAGTGAATTTCATCGCCGCCATAAGTAAGTAAGGAAGGTGACTTTAATGATGATAAATACGACCTGGTATGGCTGTGTCTACACACTACCGCCATCTGGTCAACATTGTACATACCAACATTTAAACTCTGACATTCAACCACAAGGTTTAAAGTCGCTCATGAAAACGCGAACTTAAAATCTATACATTTAAATCTACCATTCATCAATCAACATTTAAACACCGTCATTTGAACGTAAACCTTCCAGCTGCGTTATTTTACCAGAGTCCTTTAAGATACGTCATATAAACACAAAACTTAAATGTACGTTAAGCTTGTGCAAACCATCATTGAAACTCAAACTTTTGAATTAGAATTGTAATGAATATGCGAACTTTTAACTCTGTCAAATTACAGCTATTGTACAAAATGATTCACTTAATTGACAAATTTTAATGTCAGTTAATTTAACGATATCCTTTGTGGTTCATCTTTGAAACACAAACCTTTAAACTTTGTCTCTAGAACTGAACACAACCATTAAGTTTCATAACTGGAATGGAAATTTGGATAATCTATCAAAATTCGTCATATAACGCGAACTTTTAAATCCTTCCATTCAGTTGGGCCGTTACTTGCCTGGCTGCCATTCATAATATGTCCTTTTATATTGTATGTTGACTACGCTCTCATTCATTCGTCATTTGGATCGTCTCACTGATATTCCATTCATAAACTTCATTCCTAAAGCTTATTTTTGACCGCCATGTTGTTTCCTTAATGTTTATAATTCTTTGTGTATTTAATAATAGAAGATTCAATGATATTTCTCGTGGTACTGGAATTAGAGTTAATAATGCCATCTCAGTTATTAACTCTAACTCCAGCACCACGAAAAATATCATTGAATCATCTATTTCTGAATACACAAAGAATTATAATCTTAATATTAGTGATGGTCTATACAACTTGGATAACTTTAATGCTGATAAAATGTGTAAACAATTCACCTTCTTGTCCACATAATAAGTTTATGATGCGCTTGTTGTCTGTCTTGGACAATCACATGTTTACCATATGGCGTCCTAGCTACGTCTCTTCGTTGTATATCAATTGAGTGTTATATTTCTCTCTTGTGTCTCCCTTGATGATGTGAGTATTACACGAAAGTGCACTTGGGAACTTATCGTGTTTATTTTCCTAGTGGACTCATAAGAGTATACTTGATCACGTGCAAAATCGTGATCCTTTCCAATATATATATATATATATATATATATATATATATATATATATATATATATATATATATATATATATATATATATATATATGTATATATATATATATATATGTTGAATGTGTCTGATGACAGAGTGGCAGATATAGGGTGTTTTGGTCGAGGTGGTGTGCAAAGTGAGAGGGTTAGGGAAAATGATTTGGTAAACAGAGAAGAGGTAGTAAAAGCTTTGCGGAAGATGAAAGCCGGCAAGGCAGCAGGTTTGGATGGTATTGCAGTGGAATTTATTAAAAAAGGGGGTGACTGTATTGTTGACTGGTTGGTAAGGTTATTTAATGTATGTATGACTCATGGTGAGGTGCCTGAGGATTGGCGGAATGCGTGCATAGTGCCATTGTACAAAGGCAAAGGGGATAAGAGTGAGTGCTCAAATTACAGAGGTATAAGTTTGTTGAGTATTCCTGGTAAATTATATGGGAGGGTATTGATTGAGAGGGTGAAGGCATGTACAGAGCATCAGATTGGGGAAGAGCAGTGCGGTTTCAGAAGTGGTAGAGGATGTGTGGATCAGGTGTTTGCTTTGAAGAATGTATGTGAGAAATACTTAGAAAAGCAAATGGATTTGTATGTAGCATTTATGGATCTGGAGAAGGCATATGATAGAGTTGATAGAGATGCTCTGTGGAAGGTATTAAGAATATATGGTGTGGGAGGCAAGTTGTTAGAAGCAGTGAAAAGTTTTTATCGAGGATGTAAGGCATGTGTACGTGTAGGAAGAGAGGAAAGTGATTGGTTCTCAGTGAATGTAGGTTTGCGGCAGGGGTGTGTGATGTCTCCATGGTTGTTTAATTTGTTTATGGATGGGGTTGTTAGGGAGGTAAATGCAAGAGTCCTGGAAAGAGGGGCAAGTATGAAGTCTGTTGGGGATGAGAGAGCTTGGGAAGTGAGTCAGTTGTTGTTCGCTGATGATACAGCGCTGGTGGCTGATTCATGTGAGAAACTGCAGAAGCTGGTGACTGAGTTTGGTAAAGTGTGTGGAAGAAGAAAGTTAAGAGTAAATGTGAATAAGAGCAAGGTTATTAGGTACAGTAGGGGTGAGGGTCAAGTCAATTGGGAGGTGAGTTTGAATGGAGAAAAACTGGAGGAAGTGAAGTGTTTTAGATATCTGGGAGTGGATCTGTCAGCGGATGGAACCATGGAAGCGGAAGTGGATCATAGGGTGGGGGAGGGGGCGAAAATTTTGGGAGCCTTGAAAAATGTGTGGAAGTCGAGAACATTATCTCGGAAAGCAAAAATGGGTATGTTTGAAGGAATAGTGGTACCAACAATGTTGTATGGTTGCGAGGCGTGGGCTATGGATAGAGATGTGCGCAGGAGGATGGATGTGCTGGAAATGAGATGTTTGAGGAAAATGTGTGGTGTGAGGTGGTTTGATCGAGTAAGTAACGTAAGGGTAAGAGAGATGTGTGGAAATAAAAAGAGCGTGGTTGAGAGAGCAGAAGAGGGTGTTTTGAAATGGTTTGGGCACATGGAGAGAATGAGTGAGGAAAGATTGACCAAGAGGATATATGTGTCGGAGGTGGAGGGAACGAGGAGAAGAGGGAGACCAAATTGGAGGTGGAAAGATGGAGTGAAAAAGATTTTGTGTGATCGGGGCCTGAACATGCAGGAGGGTGAAAGGAGGGCAAGGAATAGAGTGAATTGGAGCGATGTGGTATACAGGGGTTGACGTGCTGTCAGTGGATTGAATCAAGGCATGTGAAGCGTCTGGGGTAAACCATGGAAAGCTGTGTAGGTATGTATATTTGCGTGTGTGGACGTGTGTATGTACATGTGTATGGGGGGGGGGGGGTTGGGCCATTTCTTTCGTCTGTTTCCTTGCGCTACCTCGCAAACGCGGGAGACAGCGACAAAGTATAAAAAAAAAAAAAAAAAAAAAAAAAAAAAAAATATATATATATATATATATATATATATATTTTTTTTTTTTTTTTTTTTTTCAAACTATTCGCCATTTCCCGCATCAGCAAGGTAGCGTTAAGAACAGAGGACTGGGCCTCTGAGGGAACATCCTCACCTGCCCCCCTTCTCTGTTCCTTTTTTTGGAAAAAAAAAAAAAAAAAAGAGGGGAGGATTTCCAGCCCCCCGCTCCCTTCCCTTTTAGTTCGCCTTCTACGACACGCAGGGAATACGTGGGAAGTATTCTTTCTCCCCTATCCCCAGGGATAATATATATATATATATATATATATATATACATATATATATATATATATATATATATATATATATATATATATATATATATATATATATATATATATATCCTTCAGTACGTTTACTTTCGATAATGAGGAACAGAAGAATAAGCCAAACAAGTATATTTCGTCAAAGACATCTTTCTTTTCTAAACGCTGCCTCGCAAAGATTTTCATTAATTCAAATTGAAGAAACAGACGTATTTTCTATTGTCTGGTTAGCTCAGTGGTAGAGCGTGAGTCTTACACACTTAAGGTCGTGGGTTCGAGACCCACACCAGACATAATTTTGGTCTTTTTCTTGTTTCATTTTGTCCGCATCACATGTGTGCAACATTCAGTATGTTCGTCCAACGTTAGAGTGAAGATCTTCACAATAAATTGGGGTTTTCGACCTTATCTGAAAGGGTCAGGTCCACCAAGACGTCCTTGAAATCTTCCAGAAGCTTCTGGCGATCCTCCTCCAACTGCTGGGCACATCAGAGTTAACATGGGCCGGACATCGGTTGTGGAACGACTTAATCTGCTTCCGGTAGTTAGCAGGGATGATAATGAGGGCTCTGACCTCATACCAGGTCAGCTTAGTTCTAGTCGATTGCACAGTTCCAGTCTATTGCTTAGTTCCAGTCTATTGTTTAGTTCCAGTCTATTGCTTAGTTCCAGTCTATTGCTTAGTTCCAGTCTATTGCTTAGTTCCAGTCTATTGCAACGACAATAAAAAATTAAAACTCATTTCTTCGTGAAAAATTGAGAGGAAAACATGACAGCAACATGATTTACCCTGTGGTTATTTTGCCGGCTAGTCGGCAATGGTCGGTCAAACAGTATTTTGCCGTGGTAATCTCAGTGCTTCATATAATACTAAGTCCAAAAAAATGTTCTTGGGGGCGTAGCTTAGTGGTAGAGCACTCGCTTGGCATGCGAGAGGTCCCGGGTTCAAACCCCGGCGCTTCCATTTTTTATTTGGGAAATTCATTGTTTTCAGTCTTGTATATGTATATATGTATATATACATATATATATATATATATATATATATATATATATATATATATATATATATATATATATATATATATATATATATAAAGTTAAGTAACGTTGGGTCTGGTTAGTACTTGGATGGGTGACCGTCTGGGAACACCAGATGCTGTTATCCCTGGGGATAGGGAAGAAAGTATACTTGCCTCGTATTCCCTGCGTGGCATACAAGGCGACTAAAAGGGTAGGGAGCAGAAGGCCGGAAATCCTTTACTCTCATTTTCAATTTTACAAAAGACGGAACAGAGAAGACATAAAGATATTGTAAAGATGTAACTAATATAAGATATAAGAATGAATGGAAGATACGAATGTAGCTGAAACAAGGAGTAATGAAGATTAAGATGCAATGAAAATTATTCTGTAGTGAAGATAAATGTATATGTTAAAATTTTGTATTGAACATCAAGAAGTAATGATAATGATGAGAGTGTAGTGACGATGAGGGTTTAGTTAGGGAGTGGTGACACTTGCCTTTACAATGATGATAAGGAGGTAACACAATGAGGAACACAAACTTTCCAAAGCTACGTTCAAGTCAGACTTTGAACTAAGTTCGGTAAACAGAAGGATGATGTTAAGATGAGAGTGTAGTGAGGAAGAGTATAGTGATGATAAGGATACTGTCAAGATAGGTTGTGGCGAAGATACGAATGTAGTGAAGATACGAATGTAGTAGAGATAAGGGTTATCAAGGAGTAAAGTTTATTCAGAATGATTATGTAGTGAAGATAAGAACTATTTCTAGTGAACATCAGGGAGTACAATGATGATGGTATGGTAGAAATAACGGTGTAGTGAAGAAGAGGGTATAGTGAAGGTATAATTAAGTGAAAATAAGCTAGTAGTGAAGATTCACGTTAGTGAATATGAGGTTGTAGTGAACTTAACCTTATTGACCTGATCCCCCAAATCCTCCAAACTCCGTTCAAGGGCCGATCCAAAACCAATCAAAAAGGCTATTTCTCTGTGTATTGTTAGTGGTGGTGGTGTGTGTAGGTGTGTGTAATCATCTATTTGCACTGTATTAGGAGGGAGTTTTACACTCGTGGGGCCCCGTGTAAGTACGTTGTTTGTGTGAGCGGGTAAAATCTAAAGCCTTCCTTGAAACCAGCTTAGTCAAGATAAGGTCATATGAAGATGAGGTTGTAGTGAAGATTATAATAAGCCTTGCATAGTGAAGATAAAGGGTTTAAGTAGAGGAGATGTAGTAAAAAAGATTATAGTGAACACAAAAGGATTCAAGCTAAGTGCAGGGTCGGCCTACTGGCTTGAACTTATATTTTAGGTCAAAGGCATCACCAGTACACCCCGGCCAGCCTTAAAGTTTATCCGTACACACACACACACATATATATATATATATATATATATATATATATATATATATATATATATATATATATATATATATATATGTGTGTGTGTGTGTGTGTGTGTGTGTGTGTGTGTGTGTGTGTGTACGGATAAACACACACACACACACACACACACACACACATAAGTATATATATATATATATATATATATATATATATATATATATATATATATATATATATATATATATATATATATATATATATATATTTCACCAAATGAGCTTTTGTTAACGCTTCTGGTACAGTGTAAATATACACACACACACACACACACACACACATATATATATATATATATATATATATATATATATATATATATATATATATATATATATATATATATATATATATATATATATATATATATATATATATATATGTATATATATATATATATATATACTTATGTGTGTGTGTGTGTGTGTGTGTGTGTGTGTGTGTGTGTGTGTGTGTTTATCCGTACACACACACACACACACACACATATATATATATATATATATATATATATATATATATATATATATATATATATATATATATGTGTGTGTGTGTGTACGGATAAACTTTAAGGCTGGCCGGGGTGTACTGGTGATGCCTTTGACCTAAAATATAAGTTCAAGCCAGTAGGCCGACCCTGCACTTAGCTTGAATCCTTTTGTGTTCACTATAATCTTTTTTACTACATCTCCTCTACTTAATCCCTTTATCTTCACTATGCAAGGCTTATTATAATCTTCACTACAACCTCATCTTCATATGACCTTATCTTGACTAAGCTGGTTTCAAGGAAGGCTTTAGATTTTACCCGCTCACACAAACAACGTACTTACACGGGGCCCCACGAGTGTAAAACTCCCTCCTAATACAGTGCAAATACATGATTACACACACCTACACACCACCACCACCACTAACAATACACAGAGAAATAACCTTTTCGGTCGGCTTTGGATCCGTCCTTGAACGTAGTTTGGAGGATTTGGGGGATCAGGTCAATATGGTTAAGTTCACTACGACGTCATATTCAATAACGTGTATCTTCACTACTAGCTTATTTTCACTAAATTATATCTTCACTATACCCTCTTCTTCACTACACCGTTATTTCTACCATACCATCATCATTGTACTCCCTGATGTTCACTAAAAATAGTTCTTATCTTCACTACATAATCATTTTGAATAAACTTTACTCTTTGAATACCCTTATCTCTGCTACATTCGGATCTTCACTAAATTCGTATCTTCACTACAAGCTATCTTGACAATATCCTTATCATCACTATGTTCTTCCTCACTACACTCTCACTACACTGAGCCTCTGAGAGAATATTCTCACTTGGTCCCTTCTCTGTTCCTTTCTTTGGAAAATTGAAAATGAGAGGAGAGGATTTCCAGTCTCGCGCTCCCTCTCCTTTTATTCGCCTTGTACGACACACAAGGAATATGAGGCAAGTATTCTTTCTTCCCTATCCCCAGGGATAACAGCATCTGGTGTTCCCAGACGGTCACCCATCCAAGTACTAACCAGACCCAACGTTGCTTAACTTCCCTGATCGGACGATATATATATATATATATATATATATATATATATATATATATATATATATATATATATATATATATATATATATATATATATACACGACTGAAAATGAATTTCCCAAATAACAAAAATGGAAGCGCAGGGGTTTGAACCCGGGTCCTTTCGCATGCCAAGCAAGCGCTCTACCACTGAGCTACGCCCCCAAGAACATTTTCTGGCACTTAGTATTATATGAAGCACTGAGATTACCACGGCAAAATACTGCTTAACCGACCGTTGCCGACTTGACGGCAAAATAACCACAGGGTAAGTCTCCATGTTCCTCTCGTGTTTTCCTCTCAATTTTTCACGAAGAAATGAGTTTTACTTTTTTATTGTTGTTGCAATAGACTGGAACTAAGCAATAGACTGGAACTAAGCAATAGACTGGAACTAAGCAATAGACTGGAACTAAGCTGACCTGGTATGAGGTCAGAGCCCTCATTATCATCCCTGCTAACTACCGGAAGCAGATTAAGTCGTTCCACAACCGATGTCCGGCCCATGTTAACTCTGATGTGCCCAGCAGTTGGAGGAGGATCGCCAGAAGCTTCTGGAAGATTTCAAGGACGTCTTGGTGGACCTGACCCTTTCAGATAAGGTCTAAAACCCCAATTTATTGTGAAGATCTTCACTATAACGTTGGACGAACATAGTGAATGTTGCACACATGTGATGCGGACAAAATGAAAAAAGAAAAAGACAAAAAATATGTCTGGTGTGGGTCTCGAACCCACGACCTTGAGTGTGTGAGACTCACGCTCTACCACTGAGCTAGCCAGACAATAGAAAATACGTCTGTTTCTTCAATTTGAATTAATGAAAATCTTTGCGAGGCAGCGTTTAGAAAAGAGAGATGTCTTTGACGAAATTTACTTGCTTGGCTTATTCTTCTGTTCCTTATTATCGAAAGTAAACGTACTGAAGGATATATATATATATATATATATATATATATATATATATATATATATATATATATATATATATATATATATATATATATATATAATTTGTATAGACCATCACTAATATTAAGATTATAATTCTTTGTGTATTCAACAATAGAAGATTCAGTGATATTTCTCGTGGTACTGGAGTTAGAGTTAATAACTGAGATGGCATTATAATCTCTAACTCCAGTACCACGAGAAATATCATTGAATCTTCTATCATTAAATGTACAAAGAATTATGAACCTTAAAAAAGCAACATGGCGGTGAAATGATAAGCTGCAAGAATGAAGTTTATGAATGGAATATCAGTGAGACGAACTAGTTGATGAATGATGAATGAAAGTGTAATAAAGTCATGATGAATGAATGAATGTGTAATAAAGTCATGATGAATGAATGAATGTGTAATAAAGTCATGATGAATGAATGAAAGTGTAATAAAGTCATGATGAATGAATGAAAGTGTAATAAAGTCATGATGAATGAATGAAAGTGTAATAAAGTCATGATGAATGATGAATGAAAGTGTAATAAAGTCATGATGAATGAATGAAAGCGTAATAAAGTCATGATGAATGAATGAAAGTGTAATAAAGTCATGATGAATGAAAGTGTAATAAAGTCATGATGAATGAATGAAAGTGTAATAAAGTCATGATGAATGAATGAAAGTGTAATAAAGTCATGATGAATGAATGAAAGTGTAATAAAGTCATGATGAATAAATGAAAGTGTAATAAAGTCATGATGAATGAATGAAAGTGTAATAAAGTCATGATGAATGAATGAAAGTGTAATAAAGTCATGATGAATGAATGAAAGTGTAATAAAGTCATGATGAATGAATGAAAGTGTAATAAAGTCACAGTTTAAAAGGACAAAAAATGAATGGCAACCAGGGAAGAGTGGCCCAGGTAAATAGAAGGGTTAAAAAGTTCGCGTTATACGACGAATTTTGACAGATTATACAAATTTCCTTTCCACATATAGAACTTGATGGTTGTGGTTAGTTCTAGAGACAAAGTTCAAAGGTTTGTGTTTCAGAGATGAGCCACAAAGGATATCGTTAAATTAACTGACATTAAAATTTTTCAGTTAAGTTGAGCATTTTGTACAATAGCTGTAATTTGACGGAGTTAAAAGTTCGCATATTCATTACAATTCTAATTCAAAAGTTTGAGTTTCAATGATGGTTTGCACAAGCTTAACGTACATTTAAGTGTTGTGTTTATATGACGTATCTTAAAGGACTCTGGTAAAATAACGCAGCTGGAAGGTTTACGTTCAAATGACGGTGTTTAAATGTTGATTGATGAATGGTAGATTTAAATGTATAGATTTTAAGTTCGCGTTTTCATGAGCGACTTTAAACCTTGTGGTTGAATGTCAGAGTTTAAATGTTGGTATGTACAATGTTGACCAGATGGCGGTAGTGTGTAGACACAGCCATACCAGGTCGTATTTATCATCATTAAAGTCACCTTCCTTACTTACTTATGGCGGCGATGAAATTCACTGGTTCTTGATTGTGCACCAATTAACCTATCAGATAATGGTACAATGTTTGCCTGGTGTTGCATATATCACGTCTGTTGTTGAAACACAAGAATGCCAGGTGACTTTGGGAGTGGATGATAATGTAAAGATCAATATAAATGTGGGAAATCTTGAACCGCCATCACCAGACACAACACATGTTTGGATCTGGCGGGGGGAGGGACTTGCCTGTGACGTCACGATGCCCCGCCTCCAGCCTGGCGCCGCTCTGTGTGTGTGTGTGTGTGTGTGTAGTCCCTGGGTTCATGTTGGCTACAGCCACCCACCGGCCGGTGGTCAGGTCAGTGGGCGGTGTGTAGCCCCTGGGTTCATGTTGGCCACAGCCACTGGCCGGTGGTCAGGTCAGTGGGCGGTGTGTGTGTGTGTGTGTGTGTGTGTGTGTGTGTGTAGTCCCTGGGTTCATGTTGGCTACAGCCACCCACCGGCCGGTGGTCAGGTCAGTGGGCGGTGTGTAGCCCCTGGGTTCATGTTGGCCACAGCCACCCACCGGCCAGCCGGGCGGTAGTTTATAACTAAGACTGGTAGTTTCACATGCCACTTGGAGTGTCCCTCACTACAGAACTTGAGCAGCTCTTATCCTGAGGTGGAGCAGTTGATCCTCTCCACCAGGCTGGTACACTTGGTCTGCACCAGGTGGCTCCCTCCTGGTCATCCTGAGTGGTTGGTTGCTGTGTTGGATTTAATGACCACTGACTTGTGAAGGTCATTAGACCAGCCATCATTTGATCATCTGATAAAACATGAAGCAACGCCAAATATTACATGATCCACCTAAACTATTGAGAATGATGAAGTCTGATATTGTTACGTTACGTCATCCAATCTTGCCACTCACATGTTACGGTAATCACGACTACATACATAGTGTTGTTACGACTGATGTTATGTATGTAGTTGATGACTTGTGGACACCAGAGGAAACCATCATTATAATGTCTTGTGTCACCAACATGTATCTATAATGCTTCTATAACCAGCATGATCAAGAAGGTTATAACAACATTATCCTTGTGTCACCAACATGTATCTATAATACTTCTATAACCAGCATGATCAAGAAGGTTATAACAACATTATCCTTGTGTCACCAACATGTATCTATAATACTTCTATAACCAGCATGATCAAGAAGGTTATAACAACATTATCCTTGTAGTTGTTGGATCAGTGTAGAGCAGAGCAATACCTGGTGAACATTACTTCCTGGTTGGTGGCCGCCATAAATACCACCAGTGTTTATAAGCTCACACATCACCAGGGGTTAAGATATGGTGTTATCCCTCACTGCTCTATATAGCACCAGCCACGGTGGGTGGGTCCGCCTCCAGCTTATACCTCACTCCTACTCTTCTATATCCCTAACTTCCTTGTGATCATCTCACTTTGAATAACTAGATCTTCACATAACAGTTGTTTGTTGTTGTTGTTGTTGTTGTTGTTGTTGTTGTTGTTGTTGTTGTTGTTGTTGTTGTTGTTGTTGTTGTTGTTACATGTTGTAGGTTTATGTTCTGCCACTGGACGACTCGTTCTCTGATCTTACCCAACATATAAATGTTTGTGTCGAGATTCGTCAGGTGTTTATCATACGGAGTCTGTAACACGTAAGTCTGTCTATCGTTCACTATACTGGATAGTAACTGGTAAAGGTTATTAAAGATATCTACACCAGAATCTGTGCCACACAACAAAACATACAAATCACGATATTTGCAACATGATAACATGTTTGACCATCAGCAGGTAAGGTCATCAAGCCGCACCATACATACGTCAGACAGTAACATCAGTTGTATAACAGGATGTATATATGTTGTTGGATTTAAGGGCTATCACCTAAAGGTCATGAAGCCAGAATGTGAACCATAAGTTCAACATAAAATGATGGTCCAGGTCCAGCAGGTAGCTGCATATGAAGCTATGAATGTCTGTCTTGATTACTGACGACGTAGAGGGAAGGGTTTGGCAGGAAGGGGAGTGTGGTGGAGTTTGCTGGAGGGTTCTCGGGAGTGTTGTGAGGAAGAGATAGAAAAACAGACTGAAAGGAGGAGGGTAACAAGTCCTTGGCCTCAACCCAGGTGCTACATTGTCACTCAAGCAAGACATCTAAAATAATCGCCAGGTTGGTTGGTTATTTGGGCTTGTGGCTCATCCACTGCCAGGGTTAATAAAGTCAACAAGTTAGTCATGATCCTCAACCAAAAATACTTGAACACCTTCACGTGTTGAAGATATTTGTAAGGTCATACACACGCTCACTAAATATTTGGCCCATATAAGTAAGGTTTTCACCCCTGTTGATTGCAAGGGTCATACCTGCGGTAAAGGTCATGTTATAACCATCAATCGAATCATCTTGAACAGTTTTCCCAGAGGTTCAAGATAATTCTGAGACCGTACACGCTCTCACCCTGTTCGTACGACGAATGGTGCATTCAAACGGACAGCGACCTATGGAAGGTCATTAGGTCACTAATCATTTATATGTTCCACTTTAAAGTCAGCTAACAATCCTTTCAACGTATTATTGTCTAAATAGTTGAGACAGTGAAATATAGGAAGGTGTACGTTCAAGGAAGACATATACAATGACAGAGTTACGTGCAGCGACGACAAGTAGGACAGACAAACCTGAGAAATGGTTGTTGTTGATGGTGTGAACAGTACTATCATTATTACCACACATCACCAGCACACCTTTGATGGCGCTCCTACACCTTCGTGGCTGCTGCACTCCACACAGGAGCAGGGATGATGGACACCCTTGAGCAAGAAGGTTCTCCGACGAGACTGTACTATTTCTCTCCGTACTTTGAGGATGACACAGTTTGCATAAGGATGACTGGTCAATGTGGTACACAGCTGACGGATGGAGTCCTGTTACACCTTGTGAATAATATAACCAAAACAGTAGACTGCCAGTTGACAAGCGTATTGTGCCTTCAA
>NC_092293.1:14179456-14264363 GCF_036320965.1 Panulirus ornatus | reverse complement strand
GACGTACGTTAAAGTAAGATATGTTGAATTTGGCAGGATTTGATTTAATACTCCATTTTAACTCCCAAAGCCAAACGTTGTCAATTTCCTGTTGGGTTCTGCTGATTAAGTGTGTGAGGGTTACGGCTGTGATCAGTTGAGTAATATCATCTGCATATTGGAGAGTGATGGAGTCCAGGTGTATAGGACTGGAAAGATCATTTGAGTAGAGTGTGTAAAGAGTAGGGGCCAGCACGGAGCCTTGAGATACACCGGCATTGAGGAAGAAGTAGTTTGAGTAAGTGTTTCTGTATTTGATTCGGGTTTTTCTGTTGCTATGATAGTTAGAGAGAAGCTTAATGGTGGGTCGTGGGAGTTGGAATTGCGTGCTTAGTTTATACCTCAATCCATCGTGCCACACGGTGTCAAAGGCTTTTTCAACATCTTTTGTGATGAGTGCAGTCATTTTGTGTGTCCGCGTGTTGTTTTTAATGTAGTTAGTGATTATGTTGACTTCATCTTGTATGATGTTGACGAAAGCCAAACTGTTTGTGTGAGAGTAGGTTGTTGTTTGTAAGGTGTTGTCTAAGTCTGTTGTTTATGATTCTTTCAAATGTCTTCCCAATGGACACAAGTAGGCTGATGGGTCTGTAGTTCACTGGGTCCCTATTGGATTTGTTGGGTTTAGGTATCATTGTGATTGTGGCAGTTTTGAAGGCCGCGGGAAAATAGCCAGAGGCTAGTGCCGCTTTGAAGAGGAGGGTGATGGCTCTAATAGAGTTGTCAGCGGGATGGGTAAGTAGCTGGTAACCAATGCCTGAATTACCTGGGGCTACTTTGGGTGATTTGAGGAGGAGGAATTTGACCTCGCTCGATCTTATGGGAGTTGTGAGAAGGTGGTCGTGTGAAAGCGATCGGAGGTGTATGATCTGTTTTGGGTAGAAGGGACTGGGTCTCTTTTGTATGTGTTGTGTGACAATTTGTGTGTTTTCGTACGCCAGAGGGTGAGGGGGGTGAGGGTGAAAGATACCTTCCCAGTGTTTTTGAAAAATGTTTTCAATGTCTTGTGGGTTATGGTGTAGAGTGTTGTCGTCATTTAGCCCATTAAAGTCTGTTTTGGTATTCTTTTGAGCTTTCGGATTCTGTTCCAAACCTTTTGAGATTTGATTCGGTGTTGTTCTGTTGTGGTGATAAGAGATTTTCAGGGTCTATTTTGGTCTTCTAGAAGGCTGTTGAGTGTGGTTTCGTAGGGATTTGAGGTCCCACTGTACCAGGCCCAAACGATATCTGTTTTGCTCAAAGCGTCGACGATAGCACGAGATGAGTCTTGTTGTTTTGGAAGAAGGGAAGAAGGAGTATCTTGAAGTAAATGAAGATTTGGGAATAGAAATGTCAGCTGCCTGTATGATTGTTTCGTTTATATGTTCTATTTCTCTGTCTATTAATGTTATTGGGTGATTTTCGTAGTTTGTGGTGTAAGTGCAGTTGGAGATAGTCTCTTTGAAGCTCTCCCAGTCTGCTCTTTTATAGTGGTAGTGTGAGGGTGATGGGACGAGAATAGGGTTAGACGAGAGATGAAGAAAGATAGGGATGTGGTCGGAACCACACAGTGATCCTGGACACAAGAAATTATGGAGATAATTACTGGCTCTGTTGGAGAAGACAAGGTCAGGTCTGCCTTTTCCTCCTTGGCCAGTGAAGACAGTGTGGAAGTAAGGTCCTAGGAAGTTAAGACGTTTGTAAGAGTATAAAGCGAATAAGTCATCACCATGAGAATTGTTTCTGTTGTGGTGGAAGGTTCTGTGTTGGGCGTTGAGGTTAGCTAGAAGGTAGACTGGGATATGTGTGTAATTGAATACTGTGTAGAGATCATGGAGTGGAATGGTAGTGTTGGGTCAATAGTATGTAGTGCAGAAGATAATGAAGCCATGTATTGTGTTTATCTTAACTGCTAGAAAGTGTTCGTATTGCCATGAGATGGCGAGGTATTCGTGTTCGATGGTGTTGCGTATGAGAATGGCGACTCCCTCGTGTCTACTGTCTGGAGACTGTCGTGATGTATACCCGTAATGTCTAATTTTGTATCCGTTGGTGATACATGTGATGTTAAGTACCACAACATCGGGTTTTTTCTTTACGAGTAGAGTGGCAATCAGATGAGGCCATTGTGATAGCTGCGCATGTTAAATTGTAAGATTTTTAGCATTTTACGACTTATGGAAGTTTATTGGCCTTCTGTGTCTGTTGTTGATGAAGGCTGTTGACTAATCGTTTGAGTGTTTCACGTGTATCATGTTTCTAGACTTGGGTTGGGATATATCTGGTGAGGGGTCAGGAGAGGGGAGAAGGAAGGGGAGAGGGTCATTGTCGACAATTTGAAGGTTGAGGTTGACCGTAGGTGGGTTGTCTGGCGTGTCAGCAAGGTCAGGTGCGGGCTTGGAGCTGCAACCTCGAGTTCCTAAATTAAGTGATAATTTTTTTTTTCACTGTGGATATTTATTTTTATGATATTGTCTTCTACTTGTTATATTAGATAATCATCATGACATAGATGTTAAGCCCAAAGCAATAATACTGTGTACGCACAGCTAAAAAGCTGAAACAATATCAATTTGAATACTAACGTAATAATTTGTCGGCAACAATAGCATCAACCAATGACGTGTCCCTGTCACCTAGCCAGCCTGGGGGAAGTGGAGTCGGCCGGTTATGTTAGCAGTGTTGCCAACATGACTGCGGTATAGCTAAAGGTAATGATGGACTTTACGTTTGTTTTGCACAACAACACAGAACCAGGCGGGTAGCAGAGTAAGTGTTTACCTTTCAAAGGTTTCTGGGAATCGAGACTAAATACTGGAGAGTGAGTTTGAATCCCTCGTAGATAAGTATTAAAGGATCCGTGATGCTGTCTTCAGGTATTGTATATAAATAGAGACAGAGACTTATGGTGTATGATTAAAATAACCATACAGGACGAACAGGAACATTAGTTTATTGCAGTAACATGACAAATTAACCTTAATTACATTTAATGTGACCTTCATCCCCCAGCCACGGCCATCAACAACTTGGTGAATCCTTGTGGCAACACAATGGACGAAGTTTGTGCATAAAGAGAAGAATGACACAACAATACCAGGCATTAGAAGCCTGCCATATGTAGGATAACCAGACTTACATTCCCTCGAAGGCCACACAATGAGGGCTCATGTGATACAGGTTTAGAAAAGCAGGTTTGTTGATTGATACAGACCAGACCTTAGATTTTAGCCTGAAAACAATGAACCTCTATTAGCATGAATTTTCATATAAGTAACAAACAGGGAAAGAAAGATCAATATCTGGCAATAGATGTGTCTCAAGATATCTTGCTATATATAAAGACTGTAAAGATCAATATATGACCATAGATATGTCTCAAGATACCTTGCTATATATAAAGACTGTAAAGATCAATATCTGACCATAGATATGTCTCAAGATATCTTGCTATATATAAAGACTGTAAAGATCAATATCTGACCATAGATATGTCTCAAGATATCTTGCTATATATAAAGACTGTAAAGATCAATTTATGACCATAGATATGTCTCAAGATATCTTGCTATATATAAAGTCTGTAAAGATCAATATATGACCATAGATATGTCTCAAGATATCTTGCTATATATAAAGACTGTAAAGATCAATTTATGACCATAGATATGTCTCAAGATATCTTGCTATATATAAAGACTGTAAAGAGAATCAGAGATAAAACAGAAGTAATGAAAAGTAGATTACTTGTGTTGATGGTAAGGACAAGTAAGGACTTCATGACAACATGATGAAGGTACTGTATCAACCAATGATTTCTAATATTTCTATGATTAAATAAAACTAATATGTATTTGTCTTAGTTAACTGGGTTGACTATTGGGGTTGATTTATAAATTTTGCACAATTATATCAGTCAGAGTTAACCAAACCTCTGCTGGACCATTGCGGTGTGTAGGAAGCAATTTCTTTCCTTCACTCCAGGTACTCAGTATAATTCATTATTAATTTTAAAATTTGCACAAATATTTACAATCAATTCTATTATTTCATTTTGCGTAGGTCATGAAAAATCCGTTTCCACCACATGGCCGATTGTTCAGATATGACTGTTGCTGTGCTGTTATAAGAACTGCCTCACATATGTGAGAGTGGATGATTCCTGGACGTCACAGAGAATTTGAGGATAATACACACGACTATTCTTCCAGCATCTTCATCTGAAGTTTGACACTGAAGCCAAGTCCTTTGTGGGAAACACATTAAGACGGACAATCTTTTATTTGTTTATCTTCTTTCCTTCTCTTTCCCTTTCCACCTTCCTTTGTGTCTTTTCTGACCCCTGATACGTTTTCATTAATCACAGATTTCCTCTCTCTCTCTCTCTCTCTCTCTCTCTCTCTCTCTCTCTCTCTCTCTCTCTCTCTCTCTCTCTCTCTCTCTCTCTCTCTCCACTTCTCACATAACATGACAAGACGTAACTCACGCATTAGTTCTTCATAACTCTGGATTTTCCAGCAGTGATCGCTAGCTACGCGTTATCTCTGCTGCATTCTGGTCAAATCTTGCCAACACTCGTCAGCCTCAAGACAAAACACGATTAAACCTTTATTAATCATCGTTAAAGGAAGTGAAAACTCGACCTAGACTTGGGAAAATCACTGACTGATATTCCTTTTATCAAACCTCAGCTGCCATATCCAGGTGTGTCAGCTGCTGCCTCAGTTGCCATATCCAGGTGTGTCAACTGCTGCCTCAGTTGCCATACCCAGGTGTGTCAGCTGCTGCCTCAGTTGCCATATCCAGGTGTGTCAGTTGCTGCCTCAGTTGCCAAGTGTTCTTAGCAGATGAGGTCACACCGAAGACTGAGCCAAGACAATTTAGGAATGTTGTGTTTACTACAAAGCAACATGAAGCACTGCTGTAGAACTCAAGCTAGCATTTTTATTCATCATCAATATTTGCCTTACTGATGAATGTAATTGTACATTTTTTACAAAACCTTTATGGATATTTGATTACATTTTCACGCCACATGTCTAAGTGTTACGTAACAGGTGACTGTCATTAATCCTACAATTGAATAATAGCTGTTTATGACGTAACAGAAATATAAGGTAATAAACATACAAATCTAACATACACTCTATATTTTTGAAAGAGGGTGTTATTGTCATTTCCAATTTGATATGCAATCATTTCGTCCGGTATATACAACCTGGGGTTATGTTCTCCAGCAGTCATGCACGGCTGGTGGTGTGATGTGTGGCTTCACGTGTGTGTCTGGCTGCTGCACACACAACATGACCACTCCTTCTGCATGTCTTCTGCTGGTATTTGTATATCTAGTAAGACAGTCTTAATGGTGCTGGCCTTAGGCGTAATAATCATAGCTAGGCTCCCGTTACTATATGTATTCCTTTTATAATAAACAAAATAAGAAATATAGGAGAATGTTCGTGACCGGTGTTGGGAGGAGACCATATACTGTTCACCAGCCTTACGTATACAAGAGGTGTGGGAGTGGGTCGTCAACACAGCTCAGTAAGACACCAACAGTGGCAGTTAATTGACAGAAGCGTTTCAAGTGAGCAGTTGCAAGGTGTGGTAATGGTGGTCAGGAAGGCTGTTCCTTGTAGCTCGCTAGTTAGCCCAGAGTTGAACGAGGCGGAGCTCAGTAGTGTACCTTTGTCGTGTGTAATGACTGGATCATCTCTGCCACGTGAAGCAATCTACTAATCAACAGTTATGGAGTCAGGATTCATATATGACAACAAATAATTAGATAGATTGTTGTTGTTAGATTGGGTAGGTGTCCGCCTGACATGGGCCCTTGTCTTACGACAGCCCGTTCTTAGAAGTCTGTTTACTGTACAGTTATGTTATTGTTAGAGTCACCAGCAGGTCTCCTCGTAGCAGTTATCTACTGTCGTTGTCACACTAGTGAGGTCTTCACCTACCTGTTGTTTGTTGTCGTTGTTAGATTTTCTAGGTTTACGTCCTACATCTAGAGTGTGGACGGCCCCTTCTCTGATCTAGTTTAACAGGTCATTTCTTGTTTACAGATTCGTCAGGTCCTTGCCTGGCTCGGGCCCTTATCATTCGGGCTCTGTAACACGTATGTTTTATTATCTCTGAATTTACAGCTATCAACAAGTAAAGTTCGTTAACCAGAATGTGTACCGTACGGAAAAGCAAACAAATAACAAAATTTGCAACATGATAACAGTCGATATTAGCCATCAGCAGGTAAGGTCATCAAGCCGCACCATACATACGTCAGACAGTAACATCAGTTGTATAACAGGATGTATATATGTTGTTGGATTTAAGGGCTATCACCTAAAGGTCATGAAGCCAGAATGTGAACCATAAGTTCAACATAAAATGATGGTCCAGGTCCAGCAGGTAGCTGCATATGAAGCTATGAATGTCTGTCTTGATTACTGACTACGTAGAGGGAAGGGTTTGGGTAGGAAAGGAATTCGGGAGGAGTATTTTGAGGGGTTCTCGGGAGTGTGATGAGTAGGGACACAAAAATAGTCCTTCTCAGGAGGAGGGTAACAGGTCCTGAGGCTCAGCCCAGGTGATGGTGTGAGCAGTACACACATCACCAGCACACCTTTGATGGCGCTCCTACACCTTCGTGGCTGCTGCACTCTACACAGGAGCAGGGGATGATGGCACATATCTATGAAGCGAAAAGGTTTTCGATGAGACTGTGCTATTTCTGCCCTTCCCTGGTCGATGATACAGCCTTTCCCCAAGGTTACTTGTCATTCCTGGTGTAACGACTTATGGGTTGAGTCCGGTAACACCTTTTGAATGATAGTATGGAACAGAGTGGAGTGACCAAGATGAACAGCGTGTTCTGCACCTCATCTGATTAATTATATGATAAGAATTAAGAGAATTACACACCATAAATGTCACTTGCAAGGATCAAGCCAGAGATGAAGCATAGATAACTAGAAGGGTTAAGGAAACAAAAATTGTAAAATACCTTTACCCGGGATCAGTAGCACCTGTGGCAATGGACACACCTTCGTAATGCTTGATCACTTACAAGCGACAAACTATGATACGTAAACCTTAGGTACTGTTCGTCAGGAGAACAATTTACAAATATTCATAAAAGACATATATATGTTAGATATATCTTTATCCGAGACGTGTAACACTTGTGTGGATAGACACAGCTTTGTAATGCATGATCCATTACACGAAATGAACTTCACTAACGAAGAGTTATACAACGTGTTGTTGAAGAACATTAATCAAATACCTATACAGAATTTTTATGTTACGTAAGAGATATTTCTTGATAGTAGTAAACACAAGAAATGGTGACGAAAGAAAAGGGATGTAGAGGTAAATATTTTGTTAAAAAATGAAATACTCCTGCCTTAAACTAGCTCCTTGCAATGGATTTTGTTTTCAATACCCACAGTAAGATATATTCTGTGGTTAATCACTATAAATGTTCATGTTTAACAGGTTTTCTATTTCTGATAGTATTTCACTGATTCAGGTTTAAGAACCTTGGTTCTGAACAACCATTATAATGCAACACAATACATATTTATCATAAATAAATCATTTATCACAATAACCATTATGTTTGTACCAGATTCTTTAAGTCCTCAATCACGTTTGTTAATATATAAGGCATTTTTCCGCCACATTTCAATACATAACATATATCTACACGTGTGGAAATATATGTATATGTTTTTATAAATTTTTCTTTGGCTTTTATAATCAAGGTGTAAGATATCCTTCTGAAGAAAATACTAGATAATATTATAGGTTATGTGTGTGTGTGTGTGTGTGTGTGTGTGTGTGTGTGTGTGTGTGTCTGTGTGTGTGTGTGTGTGTGTGTGTGAGCGCACATAGGAGTGAAAACATATTTTACACTTACAAGGTTAAGAGACGGGGCAACACGAGTGTACAAATCCTTCCTCAAAAGACTCACGTGATAATGATTAAAGTAGTCCACACACACACACACACACACACACACACACACACACACACACACACAGAGCGGCGCCAGGCTGGAGGCGGGGCATCGTGACGTCACAGGCAAGTCCCTCCCCCCGCCAGATCCAAACATGTGTTGTGTCTGGTGATGGCGGTTCAAGATTTCCCACATTTATATTGATCTTTACATTATCATCCACTCCCAAAGTCACCTGGCATTCTTGTGTTTCAACTACAGACGTGATATATGCAACACCAGGCAAACATTGTACCATTATCTGATAGGTTAATTGGTGCACAATCAAGAACCAGTGAATTTCATCGCCGCCATAAGTAAGTAAGGAAGGTGACTTTAATGATGATAAATACGACCTGGTATGGCTGTGTCTACACACTACCGCCATCTGGTCAACCTGGTACGTACGAACCTTAACCTTAAAGTGGCCCACGTAAATGCGAACTTAAAATCTATCCATTTAACTGTCATTCATTAATTAGCATTTGAACACCATCTTTTAAACGTAAACCTTCCACTTACATTATATTAACAAGTAATCTAAGATACGTCATACAAACACAAGGTTTAAAGCTGAAACTCGAACTTTTAAGTCCGTCAATTTAACACCTACTTTAGAATTAGCAAAAAAATGCGAATTTTTAACTCCGCCAAAAAGCAGCTTGTGTATGTAATGCTTCATTTAATTGAACATTTTTAAAGTCAGTTAAATTAATGGTATCCTTTGATGTTCATCATTAAAACATAAACCTATGAACTCTGTCTCTAGAACTAAGCACAAACTTTTACGTTCCATCATAGGAAAGGAAACTTGCAAAATCTATCAAAATTCATCACATAACGCGAACTTTTCAACCCTTCCATTTAACTGGGCCACTCCTCCCTGGCTGCCATTCATATTTTGTACTTTTAAACTGTGACTTTATTACACTTTCATTCATTCATCATGACTTTATTACACTTTCATTCATTCATCATGACTTTATTACACTTTCATTCATTCATCATGACTTTATTACACTTTCATTCATTCATCATGACTTTATTACACTTTCATTCATTCATCATGACTTTATTACACTTTCATTCATTCATCATGACTTTATTACACTTTCATTCATTCATCATGACTTTATTACACTTTCATTCATCATTCATCATGACTTTATTACACTTTCATTCATCATTCATCAACTAGTTCGTCTCACTGATATTCCATTCATAAACTTCATTTGTGCATCTCATAGTTTGACCGCCATGTTGCATGTTTCCTTAATGTTTATAATTCTTTGTGTATTTAATAATAGAAGATTCAGTGATATTTCTCGTGGTACTTGAGTTAGAGTTAATAACTGAGATGGCATTATAATCTCTAACTCCAGTACCACGAGAAATATCATTGAATCTTCTATCATTAAATGCACAAAGAATTATAATCTTGATATAAGTGATTGTCTATACAAATTGCATAAATTTAGTGTTGATAAAATTTGTAAGGAATTCATCTTGTCCACATAATAAGTTTATGATACGCTTGTTGTCTGTCTCGGACAATCACATGTTTACCAAATGGCGTACTAGCTACGTCTCTTCGTTGTATATCAACTGACTGTTATATTTCTCTCTTGTCTCTCCCCTGATGATGTGTTATTACATGAAAGTGCACTTGGGAACGTGGCATGTTTCATTTTCCCCGTGGACTCATAGGAATATACTTGATCACGCGCAAAATTGTGATCCTTTCCAATATATATATATATATATATATATATATATATATATATATATATATATATATATATATATATATATATTTTTTTTTTTTTTTTTCTTTTTGCTTTGTCGCTGTCTCCCGCGTTTGCGAGGTAGCGATATATATATATATATATATATATATATATATATATATATTTATATATATATATATATATATATATATATATATATATATATATATATATATATATATATATATATATATATATCCTTCAGTATGTTTACTTTCGATAATGAGGAACAGAAGAATAAGCCAAGAAAGTAAATTTCGTCAAAGACATCTCTCTTTTCTTAACGCTGCCTCGCAAAGATTTTCATTAATTCAAATTGAAGAAACAGACGTATTTTTCTATTGTCTGGTTAGCTCAGTGGTAGAGCGTGAGTCTCACACACTCAAGGTCGTGGGTTCGAGACCCACACCAGACATAATTTTGGTCTTTTTCTTGTTTCATTTTGTCCGCATCACATGTGTGCAACATTCAGTATGTTCGTCCAACGTTATAGTGAAGATCTTCACAATAAATTGTGGTTTTCGACCTTATCTGAAAGGGTCAGGTCCACCAAGACGTCCTTGAAATCTTCCAGAAGCTTCTGGCGATCCTCCTCCAACTGCTGGGCACATCAGAGTTAACATGGGCCGGACATCGGTTGTGGAACGACTTAATCTGCTTCCGGTAGTTAGCAGGGATGATAATGAGGGCTCTGACCTCATACCAGGTCAGCTTAGTTCCAGTCTATTACTTAGTTCCAGTCTATTGCTTAGTTCCAGTCTATTGCTTAGTTCCAGTCTATTGCAACGAAAATAAAAAAGTAAAACTCATTTCTTCGTGGAAAATTGAGAGGAAAACACGACAGCAACATGGAGATTTACCCTGTGGTTATTTTGCCGGCTAGTCGGCAACGGTCGGTCAAACACTATTTTGCCGTGGTAATCTCAGTGCTTCATATAATACTATGTCACAAAATATGTTCTTGGGGGCGTAGCTCAGTGGTAGAGCGCTCGCTTGGCATGCGAGAGGTCCTGGGTTCAAACCCCGGCGCTTCCATTTTTGTTATTTGTGAGATTCATTATTTTGTCTTTTATATATATATATATATATATATATATATAAATATATATATATATATATATATATATATATATATATATATATATATATATATATATATATATATATATATATATATATATATATATATATATATATTTATGTATTTATCGTCCGATCAGGGAAGTTAAGCAACGTTGGGTCTGGTTAGTACTTGGATGGGTGACCGTCTGGGAACACCAGATGCTGTTATCCCTGGGGATAGGGAAGAAAGTATACTTGCCACGTATTCCCTGCGTGTCGTACAAGGCGACTTAAAGAGGAGGGAGCAGAAGGCCGGAAATCCTTTACTCTCATTTACAATTTTTCAAAAGACGGAACAGAGAACATATAAAGATATTGTAAAGATGTAACTAATATAAGATATAAGAATGAATGGAAGATACGGATGTAGCTGAAATAAGGAGTAATGAAGATTAAGGTGCAATGAAAATTATTCTGTAGTGAAGACAAATATGTATGTTGAAATTTTGTATTGAACATCAAGAAGTAATGATAATGATGAGAGTGTAGTGACGATGACGGTTTAGTTAGGGAGTAGTGACAATTGCCTTTACAATGATAATAAGGAGATAACACAATGAGAAACACAAACTTTCCAAAGCTACGTTCAAGTCAGACTTTAAACTAAGTTCGGTAAACAGAAGGATGATGTTAAGATGAGAGTGTAGTGAGGAAGAGTATAGTGATGATAAGGATATTGTCAAGATAGGTTGTAGTGAAGATACGAATGTAGTGAAGATACGAATGTAGTAGAGATAAGGATTATTAAAGAATAAAGTTTATTCAAAATGATTATGTAGTGAAGATAAGAACTACTTTTAGTGAACATCAGGAAGTACAATGATGATGGTATGGTAGAAATAACGGTGTAGTGAAGAAGAGGATATAGTGAGATATAATTAAGTGAAAATAAGCTAGTAGTGAAGATACACGTTAGTGAATATGAGGTTGTAGTGAACTTAACCTTATTGACCTGATCCTCCAAATCCTCCAAACTACTTTCAATGGTGGACCCAAAGCCAACCTAAAACGCTATATATCTTCACTTCTTGAAACACCTAGAGTACAATATGTTATATACAGTACAGAATTAGGTGTCTTCACCGTAAACTGAATTGTCCACCATATTTACTGCACTTGAGGTGGAAGAAATCACAGCCATAGAGTTTAATGATCTCTAATTCTTTATTTTCACTACTTGCCAACCTAGTTTGGAATATGATATATACAATACAAAGTAAGGCATCTTCACTACAAACTGAACTGTCCCATATGATACATACAATGTACAATTGGGCATCTTCACTTAAACTGAATTGTCCACCATATCTAATGCACTTGAGCTGGTAGAAATCACGGCCATAGAGTTTATCTCTCATTCTTTATCTTCATTATTTAACACAATTGCATTATAATATGATAAATATGATACAAAATTGGGCATCATTGAAAACTGAATTGCCCGCGATATTTACTGCTCTTGAGTTGGTAGAAATCACGACCATAGGGTTTATTACATATTCTTTATCTTCCCTACTTGACAGATTAGAAAATGTACACAATATACAATTGGTTATCTTCACTACAAACTGAATTTTCCGCCATATTTACTGCTCTTGAGCTGAAATCACTGTCGTAGATCGTTTATCTGATTCTTTATCTTCACTACTTCATATACATACATACATATATATATATATAATATATATATATATATATATATATATATATATATATATATATATATATATATATATATATATATATATATATATATATATATATATATATATATATATATATATATATATATATATATAATATGTTCCCTGGGGATAAAGGAGAAAGAATACTTCCCACATATTCCCTGCGTGTCGTAGAAGGCGACTAAAAGGGGAGGGAGTGGGGGGGCTGGAAATCCTCCCCTCTCGTTTTTTTCTAGTTTTCCAAAAGAAGGAACAGAGAATTGGGCCAGGTGAGGGTATTCCCTCAAAGGCCCAGTCCTCTGTTCTTATCGCTACCTCGCTAATGCGGGAAATGGCGAATAGTTTGAAATAAAAAAAAGATACATATAAATATATATATATATATATATATATATATATCTTCCGCAAAGCTTTTACTACCTCTTCTCTGTTTACCAAATCATTTTCCCTAACCCTCTCACTTTGCACACCACCTCGACCAAAACACCCTATATCTGCCACTCTGTCATCAGACACATTCAACAAACCTTCAAAATACTCATTCCATCTCCTTCTCACATCACCACTACTTGTTATCACCTCCCCATTTACGCCCTTCACTGAAGTTCCCATTTGCTCCCTTGTCTTACGCACCCTATTTACCTCCTTCCAGAACATCTTTTTATTCTCCCTAAAATTTACTGATAGTCTCTCACCCCAACTCTCATTTGCCCTTTTTTTCACCTCTTGCACCTTTCTCTTGACCTCCTGTCTCTTTCTTTTATACTTCTCCCACTCAATTGCATTTTTTCCCTGCCGGCAAGGCAGCAGGATTGGATGGTATTGCAGTGGAATTTATTAAAAAAGGGGGTGACTGTATTGTTGACTGGTTGGTAAGGTTATTTAATGTATGTATGACTCATGGTGAGGTGCCTGAGGATTGGCGGAATGCGTGCATAGTGCCATTGTACAAAGGCAAAGGGGATAAGAGTGAGTGCTCAAATTACAGAGGTATAAGTTTGTTGAGTATTCCTGGTAAATTATATGGGAGGGTATTGATTGAGAGGGTGAAGGCATGTACAGAGCATCAGATTGGGGAAGAGCAGTGCGGTTTCAGAAGTGGTAGAGGATGTGTGGATCAGGTGTTTGCTTTGAAGAATGTATGTGAGAAATACTTAGAAAAGCAAATGGATTTGTATGTAGCATTTATGGATCTGGAGAAGGCATATGATAGAGTTGATAGAGATGCTCTGTGGAAGGTATTAAGAATATATGGTGTGGGAGGCAAGTTGTTAGAAGCAGTGAAAAGTTTTTATCGAGGATGTAAGGCATGTGTACGTGTAGGAAGAGAGGAAAGTGATTGGTTCTCAGTGAATGTAGGTTTGCGGCAGGGGTGTGTGATGTCTCCATGGTTGTTTAATTTGTTTATGGATGGGGTTGTTAGGGAGGTAAATGCAAGAGTCCTGGAAAGAGGGGCAAGTATGAAGTCTGTTGGGGATGAGAGAGCTTGGGAAGTGAGTCAGTTGTTGTTCGCTGATGATACAGCGCTGGTGGCTGATTCATGTGAGAAACTGCAGAAGCTGGTGACTGAGTTTGGTAAAGTGTGTGGAAGAAGAAAGTTAAGAGTAAATGTGAATAAGAGCAAGGTTATTAGGTACAGTAGGGTTGAGGGTCAAGTCAATTGGGAGGTGAGTTTGAATGGAGAAAAACTGGAGGAAGTGAAGTGTTTTAGATATCTGGGAGTGGATCTGTCAGCGGATGGAACCATGGAAGCGGAAGTGGATCATAGGGTGGGGGAGGGGGCGAAAATTTTGGGAGCCTTGAAAAATGTGTGGAAGTCGAGAACATTATCTCGGAAAGCAAAAATGGGTATGTTTGAAGGAATAGTGGTTCCAACAATGTTGTATGGTTGCGAGGCGTGGGCTATGGATAGAGTTGTGCGCAGGAGGATGGATGTGCTGGAAATGAGATGTTTGAGGACAATGTGTGGTGTGAGGTGGTTTGATCGAGTAAGTAACGTAAGGGTAAGAGAGATGTGTGGAAATAAAAAGAGCGTGGTTGAGAGAGCAGAAGAGGGTGTTTTGAAATGGTTTGGGCACATGGAGAGAATGAGTGAGGAAAGATTGACCAAGAGGATATATGTGTCGGAGGTGGAGGGAACGAGGAGAAGAGGGAGACCAAATTGGAGGTGGAAAGATGGAGTGAAAAAGATTTTGTGTGATCGGGGCCTGAACATGCAGGAGGGTGAAAGGAGGGCAAGGAATAGAGTGAAATGGAGCGATGTGGTATACAGGGGTTGACGTGCTGTCAGTGGATTGAATCAAGGCATGTGAAGCGTCTGGGGTAAACCATGGAAAGCTGTGTAGGTATGTATATTTGCGTGTGTGGACGTGTGTATGTACATGTGTATGGGGGGGGGGGTTGGGCCATTTCTTTCGTCTGTTTCCTTGCGCTACCTCGCAAACGCGGGAGACAGCGACAAAGTATAAAAAAAAAAAAAAAAAAAAAAAAAAATATATATATATATATATATATATATATATATATATATATATATATATATATATATACATAAATATATATATATATATATATATATATATATATATATATATATATATATATATATATATATATATATATATATATATATATATATATATATATATATAGATAGATAGACAGATAGATAGTTTATATTCAAATCTCAGGGTTTCAAGTAATGAAGTCATTGAATCACTGATAACTCAATTACCTGAGGAGTTAACTATGATTTTCTGCATATCCAGGATATAACGTAAGATCAGTAGGCAACGAAACAACTTAGGCATCGAAATCACATCCACGGACCTGCACATTGAGAGTGGTAAATTTCTGCTGATACCCAACACAAAACCAAAGGTTCTCCTCTCAACATGACTCAGATCGACCGAAAAGCATTGGAACTGCTTGTTTCCGAAAGCCTGGCCACCTTGGGCGAAGGGGGGAACGGGACTGCCTACCTCGTCAAGTGGCATGACGAACTGGCCGTTCTGAAGGTGTCTCACTTTTCTGAGGATGAGCGTCTCATGCGAGAGAGCCAATACATGGTTTTGCTGGAAGGAGCTGGAGGAGTCCCAATGTTGTTGGCTTATTCCGAGGAACCACCAGCCATCTTGATGACCTACTGTGGCCAATACACTCTCCAGGATATCATTAAAGGCAAAGGACCAGATGGCTACGACCTCCTGCAACTGGGACTGATGGTTGGACAAAGGCTTCTTGAAATACACCACAAAGGACTCATCCACAATGACCTAAAGCCTAACAATGTGGTGGTGAGCGGCGATCCGCAGTCACCCAGAGTGAACATCATCGATCTGGGACTTGCATGTTTCGAGGAGGTGACTAATGAACTCGAGAGCGATCCTGAGGATTACCCATGGATGGCTCCTGAGGTGAAGCGCGGCCAACCTAGCACAAGAAAGTCTGATGTGTTCTCATATGCCGTCCTCCTTATTAGAATACTTCAAATAGTTTATAAGAGACGCCACTTACGCGTGGTATCTACAATTAGAGAGGCCACAAGATATGATCCTGAAGCACGACCCAAACTGGAGGTAGTTCTGAAACACTTGCAGTACGCCTTCGAGAGGCGTCGGGCAGCCATCATGGCACGGGAGGTCAGATCCCAGAATGTGCATCGCAGGATACAACCCATGCAAGTCCAACAGCTGCCTCCAACTGACACAAACACACTGGTTACGGATTTTATAGCGACGCATCCCGACATTACTGTTCGTTATGTGCACCGGCCATTGACTCAGCATTGATTTCTTTATATACATATAGCAGAAGGATGTGTGCTTTTCTTTCGCATTCTTTTTTAAATTTTAAGTTCAAAAAACTTATCTACAAAAATTAATGTTTATATGATATTACACTATTTTCATTATCTCTAATCTATTTTCTATTTCTTTTAATAACGATATATATATATATATATATATATATATATATATATATATATATATATATATATATATATATGTATATATATATATATATATATATATATATATATATATATATATATATATATATATATATATATATATATATATATATATATATATATATATATATATATATATATATATATATAATAAGAATGTGAATTTTTTTGGCATTATTTTATATTAAGTTAAAAAAAATAATCACAAATGTTAGTGTTTGTATACTATCTATTATCTTAAGTATTTCTATTTTACATTTCATTTATTATTTCCTTTTATAACGATAAATAATTTACTTTAAAAAGGACATCTCTCAACTTAAGGATTGGAATGAAAAAAATTATACTAACTTTACGTATCTCTCTACCTCACACACCATGTAGGATCTCTCTACCTCATACACCATGTAGGATCTTTCTACCTCACACACCATGTAGGATCTCTGTACCTCATAAACCACATATGATCTCCCTACCTCACCCACCATGTAGGAGCTCTTTCTCCCTCACACAACATGTAGGATCTCTCTACCTCACACAACGTGTAGGATCTCTCTACCTCACACACCATGTAGGATCTCTCTACCTTATACACCATGTAGGATCTCTCTACCACACACACCATATAGGAACTCTCTACCTCACACACCGCATAGGATCTCTCTACCTTATGCACCATATAGGATCTCTCTACCACACACACCACATAGGATCTCTCTACCTCACACACCAAGTTGAATCTCTCTACCTCACACACCACATATGATCTCTCTACCTCACACACCATGTCTACCTCATACATCATATAGGATTTCTCTACCCCACACACCACATAAGATCTCTATATCCCAAACACCATGTAGGATCTCTCTCCCTCTCACACCATGTAGGATCTCTCTACCTCACACATCATGTGGGATCTCTCTACCTCTCACACAACATGTAGGATCTCTCGACCTCACACACCATGTAGGACCTCTCAACCTCAGACACCATATAGGATCTATCTACCTCACACAACATGTCGGATCTCTCTACCTCACACACCATGTAGGATCTCTCTACCTCACACACGATGTAGGATCTCTCTACCTCTCCCACCATGTAGGATCTCTTTACCTCACACAACATGTAGGATCTCTCTACCTCACACACCATGTAGGATCTCTCTACCTCACACACCACATAGGATCTCTCTACCTCACACAACATGTAGGATCTCTCTGCCTCACACACCATGTAGGATCTCTCAACCTCAGACACCATATAGGATATATCTACCTCACACAACATGTAGGATCTCTCTACCTCACACACCATGTAGGATCTCTACCTCACACACCATGTAGGATCTCTCTACCTCACACACCATGTAGGATCTCTTTACCTCACACAACATGTAGGATCTCTCTACCTCACACACCACATAGGATCTCTCTACCTCACACACCATGTAGGATCTCTCTACCTCTCCCACCATGTAGGATCTCTTTACCGCACACACCATGTAGGATCTCTCTACCTTACACACCACATAGGATCTATCTACCTCACACATGTAGGATCTCTCTACCTCACACACCATGTAGGATCTCTCTACCTCACACAACATGTAGGATCTCTCTACCTCACACAACATGTAGGATCTCTCTGCCTCACACACCATGTAGGATCTCTCTACCTCACACACCATGTAGGATCTCTCTACCTCACACAACATGTAGGATCACTCTGCCTCACACAACATGTAGGATCTCTCTACCTCACACAACATGTAGGATCTCTCTACCTCACACACCACATAGGATCTCTCTACCTCACACACCATGTAGGATCTCTCTACCTCACACACCATGTAGGATCTCTCTACCTCACATAACATGTAGGATCTCTCTACCTCACACACCATGTAGGATCTCTCTACCTCACACAACATGTTGCATCTCTCTACCTCACACACCATGTAGGATCTCTTTACCTCACACACCATGTAGGATCTCTCTGGCTCACAGAGGGAGGGTGTGTCGTGAAGTCACAACTTAAGATACGGCATCTTTGAGAAGTTCACATGACGTCATTCACAAGGGCACAGGGGAACAAGAGACCCCCTATCCACACCCCCCCCCCCCCCCCGTCAACCTTACAAACGTGGTGAACATTGATATCGCTGACACAAACAGCTTTCTAAAACAACAGTGACAATGTGCCGCTTCTTTGTTGGGAGGATGGGGGAGTTATGCCGCTGGGCCCCAACGATATGATGACAATGTGTGTGTGTGTGTGTGTGTGTGTGTGTGTGCGGGAGGGGGGCGATCATCGTACCCAGGCAGAGTCGATAAGGGCGTTTTCGCCTCTCTCTCTCTCTCTCTCTCTCTCTCTCTCTCTCTCTCTCTCTCTCTCTCTCTCTCTCTCTCTCTCTCTCTGGCAAATGAACGCGGTAGATAATTACCTCGTTCTGCCTTACATCGGCTCCACAGCCAATTAACGATGGTTATCATCATAGGAGCAATGTTATTAGGTACAGTAGGGTTGAGGGTCAAGTCAATTGGGAGGTAAGCTTGAATGAAGAAAAACTGGAGGAAGTGAACTGTTTTAGATATCTGGGAGTGGATCTGGCAGCGGATGGAACCATGGAAGCGGAAGTGAGTCATAGGGTGGGGGAGGGGGTGAAAATTCTGGGAGCTTAGAAGAGTGTGTGGAAGTCGAAAGCATTATCTCGGAAAACAAAAATGGGTATGTTTGAAGGAATAGTGGTTCCAACAATGTTATATGGTTGCAAGGTGTGGGCTATGGATAGAGTTGTGCGGAGGAGGGTGGATGGGCTGGAAATGAGATGTTTGAGGACAATTTGTGGTGTGAGGTGGTCTGATCGAGTAAGTAATGTAAGGGTAAGAGAGATGTGTGGCAATAAAAAGAGAGTGGTTGAGAGAGCAGAAGTGGGTGTTTTGAAATGGTTTGGTCACATGGAGAGAATGAGTGAGGAAAGATTGACCAAGAGGATATATGTGTCAGAGGTGGAGGGAACGAGGAGAAGTGGGAGACCAAATTGGAGGTGGAAAGATGGAGTGAAAAAGATTTTGAGTGCTCGGGGCCTGAACATGCAGGAGGGTGAAAGGAGGGCAAGAAATAGAGTGAATTGGAACAATGTGGTATACCGGGGTCGACGTGCTGTCAATGGATTGAACCAGGGCATGTTAAGCTTCTGGGGTAAAGCATGGAAAGTTCAGTGGGGCCTGGATGTGGAAAAGGAGCTGTGGTTTCGGTGCATTATTACATGACAGCTAGAGACTGAGTGTGAACGAATGTGGCCTTTGTTGTCCTTTCCTAGCGCTACCTCGCACACATGAGGGGAGAGGGGGTTGTTATATCATATGTGGCGGGGTTGCAATGGGAATTGATAAAGGCAGACAGTATGAATTATGTACATATGTATATATGTACATACATGCATATATGTATATATGTATATATTTTTTCTTTTTTTTCCAAAAGAAGGAACAGAGGGGGCCAGGTGAGGATATTCCATAAAAGGACCAGTTCTTTGTTCCTAACGCTACCTCGCCAACGCGGGAAATGTCGAATATTTTAAAAGGAAAGAAAATATATATATATATATATATATATATATATATATATATATATATATATATATATATATATATATATATATATATACTTATGTATACGTTGAGATGTATAGGTATGTATATTTGCGTGTGTGGATGTGTATGTATACACATGTGTATGTGGGTGGGTTGAGCCGTCCTTTCGTCTGTTTCCTTGCGCTACCTCGCTAACGCGGGAGACAGCGACAAAGCAAAATAAATAATAAATAATGAATAAATAGAAGAGTATATATATACATATATATATATATATATATATATATATATATATATATATATATATATATATATATATATATATATATATATATTTTTTTTTTTTTTTTTTGCCGCTGTCTCCCGCGTTTGCGAGGTAGCGCAAGGAAACAGACGAAAGAAATGGCCCAACCCACCCCCATACACATGTGTATACATACGTCCACACACGCAAATATACATACCTACACAGCTTTCCATGGTTTACCCCAGACGCTTCACATGCCCTGATTCAATCCACTGACAGTATGTCAACCCCGGTATACCACATCGATCCAATTCACTCTATTTCTTGCCCTCCTTTCACTCTCCTGCATGTTCAGGTCCCGATCACACAAAATCTTTTTCACTACATCTTTCCACCTCCAATTTGGTCTCCCACTTCTCCTCGTTCCCTCCACCTCCGACACATATATCCTCTTGGTCAATCTTTCCTCACTCATTCTCTCCATGTGCCCAAACCACCTCAAAACACCCTCTTCTGCTCTCTCAACCACGCTCTTTCTATTTCCACACATCTCTCTTACCCTTACGTTACTTACTCGATCAAACCACCTCAAACCACACATTGTCCTCAAACATCTCATTTCCGGCACATTCATCCTCCTGCGCACAACTCTATCCATAGCCCACGCCTCGCAACCATACAACATTGTTGGAACCACTATTCCTTCAAACATACCCATTTTTGCTTTCCGAGATAATGTTCTCGACTTCCACACATTCTTTAAGGCTCCGAGGATTTTCGCCCCCTCCCCCACCCTATGATTCACTTCCGCTCCCATGGTTCTATCCGCTGCCAGATCCACTCCTAGATATCTAAAACACTTTACTTCCTGCAGTTTTTCTCCATTCAAACTTACCTCCCAATTGACTTGACCCTCAACCCTACTGTACCTAATAACTTTGCTCTTATTCACATTTACTCTTAACTTTCTTCTTTCACACACTTTACCAAACTCAGTCACCAGCTTCTGCAGTTTCTCACATGAATCAGCCACCAGCGCTGTAACATCAGCGAACAACAACTGACTCACTTCCCAAGCTCTCTCATCCCCAACAGACTTCATACTTGCCCCTCTTTCCAAAACTCTTGCATTCACCTCCCTAACAACCCCATCCATAAACAAATTAAACAACCATGGAGACATCACACACCCCTGCCGCAAACCTACATTCACTGAGAACCAAAAACTTTCCTCTCTTCCTACACGTACACATGCCTTACATCCTCGATAAAAACTTTTTACTGCTTCTAACAACTTGCCTCCCACACCATATATTCTTAATACCTTCCACAGAGCATCTCTATCATCTCTATCATATGCCTTCTCCAGATCCATAAATGCTACATACAAATCCATTTGCTTTTCTAAGTATTTCTCACATATATTCTTCAAAGCAAACACCTGATCCACACATCCTCTACCACTTCTGAAACCACACTGCTCTTCCCCAATCTGATGCTCTGTACACGCCTTCACCCTCTCAATCAATACCCTCCCATATAATTTACCAGGAATACTCAACAAACTTATACCTCTGTAATTTGAGCACTCACTCTTATCCCCTTTGCCTTTGTACAATGGCACTATGCACGCATTCCGCCAATCCTCAGGCACCTCACCATGAGTCATACATACATTAAATAACCTTACCAACCAGTCAACAATACAGTCACCCCCTTTTTTAATAGATTCCACTGCAATACCATCCAAACCTGCTGCCTTGCCGGCTTTCATCTTCCGCAAAGCTTTTACTACCTCTTCTCTGTTTACCAAATCATTTTCCCTAACCCTCTCACTTTGCACACCACCTCGACCAAAACACCCTATATCTGCCACTCTATCATCAAACACTTTCAAGAAACCTTCAAAATACTCACTCCATCTCCTTCTCACATCACCACTACTTGTTATCACCTCCCCATTAGCGCTCTTCACGGAAGTTCCCATTTGCTCCCTTGTCTTACGCACTTTATTTACCTCCTTCCAGAACATCTTTTTATTCCCCCTAAAATTTAAGGATACTCTCTCACCCCAACTCTCATTTGCCCTCTTTTTTACCTCTTGCACCTTTCTCTTGACCTCCTGTCTCTTTCTTTTATACATCTCCCACTCAATTGCATTTTTTCCCTGCAAAAATCGTCCAAATGCCTCTCTCTTCTCTTTAACTAATAATCTTACTTCTTCATCCCACCACTCACTACTCTTTCTAATCAACCCACCTCCCACGCTTTTCATGCCACAAGCATCTTTTGAGCACTCCATCACTGATTCCCTAAATCCATCCCATTCCTCCCCCACTCCCCTTACTTCCATTGTTTTCACCTTTTTCCATTCTGTACTCAGTCTCTCCTGGTACTTCCTCACACAAGTCTCCTTCCCAAGCTCACTTACTCTCACCACCCTCTTAACCCCAACATTCACTCTTCTTTTCTGAAAACCCATACAAATCTTCACCTTAGCCTCCACAAGATAATAATCAGACATCCCTCCAGTTGCACCTCTCAGCACATTAACATCCAAAAGTCTCTCTTTCGCGCGCCTGTCAATTAACACGTAATCCAATAACGCTTTCTGGACATCTCTCCTACTTACATACGTATACTTATGTATATCTCGCTTTCTAAACCAGGTATTCCCAATCACCAGTCCTTTTTCAGCACATAAATCTACAAGCTCTTCACCATTTCCATTTACAACACTGAACAACCCATGTATAGCAATTATTCCCTCAACTGCCACATTACTCACCTTTGCATTCAAATCACCCATCACTATAACCCGGTCTTGTGCATCAAAACCACTAACACACTTATTCAGCTGCTCCCTAAACACTTGCCTCTCATGATCTTTCTTCTCATGCCCAGGTGCATATGCACCAATAATCACCTATCTCTCTCCATCAACTTTCAGTTTTACCCATATTAATCGAGAATTTACTTTTTTACATTCTATCAGATACCCCCACAACTCCTGTTTCAGGAGTACTGCTACTCCTTCCCTTGCTCTTTTCCTCTCACTAACCCCTGACTTTACTCCCAAGACATTCCCAAACCACTCTTCCCCTTTACCCTTGAGCTTCGTTTCACTCAGAGCCAAAACATATATATATATATATATATATATATATATATATATATATATATATATATATATATATATATATATATATATATATATATATATTCTTTTCTTTTCTTTCGTACTATTCGCCATTTCCCGCATTAGCGAGGTTGCGCTATGAACAGAGGACTGGGCCTTAGAGGGAATATCCTCACCTGGCCCCCTTCTCTGTTCCTTCTTTTGGAAAATTAAAAAAAAAAACGAGAGGGGAGGATTTCCAGCCACCCGCTCCCTCCCCTTTTAGTCGCCTTCTACGACACGCAGGGAATACGTGGGAAGTATTCTTTCTCCCCTATCCCCAGGGATATATATATATATATATATATATATATATATATATATATATATATATATATATATATATATATATATATATATATATATATATATATATATATATATATTATGTATATATATATATATATATATATATATATATATATATATATATATATATATATATATATATATATATATATATTATGTATATATATATATATATATATATATATATATATATATATATATATATATATATGGATGGGGTTGTTAGGGAGGTAAATGCAAGAGTTTTGGAAAGAGGGGCAAGTATGAAGTCTGTTGGGGATGAGAGAGCTTGGGAAGTGAGTCAGTTGTTGTTCGCTGATGATACAGCGCTGGTGGCTGATTCATGTGAGAAACTGCAGAAGCTGGTGACTCAGTTTGGTAAAGTGTGTGGAAGAAGAAAGTTAAGAGTAAATGTGAATAAGAGCAAGGTTATTAGGTACAGTAAGGTTGAGGGTCAAGTCAATTGGGAGGTGAGTTTGAATGGAGAAAAACTGGAGGAAGTGAAGTGTTTTAGATATCTGGGAGTGGATCTGGCAGCGGATGGAACCATGGAAGCGGAAGTGGATCATAGGGTAGGGGAGGGGGCGAAAATTCTGGGGGCCTTGAAGAATGTGTGGAAGTCGAGAACATTATCTCGGAAAGCAAAAATGGGTATGTTTGAAGGAATAGTGGTTCCAACAATGTTGTATGGTTGCGAGGCGTGGGCTATGGATAGAGTAGTGCGCAGGAGGATGGATGTGCTGGAAATGAGATGTTTGAGGACAATGTGTGGTGTGAGGTGGTTTGATCGAGTGAGTAACGTAAGGGTAAGAGAGATGTGTGGAAATAAAAAGAGCGTGGTTGAGAGAGCAGAAGAGGGTGTTTTGAAGTGGTTTGGGCACATACAGAGAATGAGTGAGGAAAGATTGACCAAGAGGATATATGTGTCGGAGGTGGAGGGAACGAGGAGAAGAGGGAGACCAAATTGGAGGTGGAAAGATGGAGTGAAAAAGATTTTGTGTGATCGGGGCCTGAACATGCAGGAGGGTGAAAGGAGGGCAAGGAATAGAGTGAATTGGAGCGATGTGGTATACCGGGGTTGACGTGCTGTCAGTGGATTGAATCAAGGCATGTGAAGCGGCTGGGGTAAACCATGGAAAGCTGTGTAGGTGTGTATATTTGCGTGTGTGGACGTATGTATATACATGTGTATGGGGGTGGGTTGGGCCATTTCTTTCGTCTGTTTCCTTGCGCTACCTCGCAAACGCGGGAGACAGCGACAAAGTATAATAAAAAATAAAATAAATATATATATATATATATATATATATATATATATATATATATATATATATATATATTCATATATATATATATATATATATATATTATGTATATATATATTATGTATATATATATATATATACATATATATATATATATATATATATATATATATATATATATATATATATATATATATATATATACATTTCTCCAGTTGCACCTCTCAGCACATTAGCATTCAAAAGCCTCTCTTTCGCGCACCTATCAATTAACACGTAATCCAATAATGCTCTCTGGCCATCTCTCCTACTTGCATACGTATACTTATGTATATCTCTCATTTTAAACCAGGTATTCCCAGTCACCAGTCCTTTTTCAGCACATAAATCTACAAGCTCTTTACCATATTCCTTTACAACACTGAACACCCCATGTACACCAATTATTTCCTCAACTGCCACATTACTCACCTTTGCATTCAAATCACTCATCACTATAACCCGGTCTCCTGCACCAAAACTGCTAACACACTCACTCAGCTGCTACCAAAACACTTGCCTCTCATGATATTTCTTTTCATGGCCAGGTGCATATGCACCAATAATAGCCCATCTCTCTCCATCCATTTTCAGTTTTACCCATATGAATCTAGAGTTTATTTTCTTACACTCTATCACATGATCCCACCACTCCTGTTTCAAGAGTAGTGCTACTCCTTCCCTTGCTCTTGTCCTCTCGCTAACTCCTGACATTACTCTCAAGACATTCCCAAACCACTCTTGACCCTTACCCTTGAGCTTCGTTTCACTCAGAGCCAAAACATCCAGGTTCCTTTCCTCAAACATATTACCGATGTCTTCCTTTTTCTCATCTTCGTCACATCCACATACATTTAGACACCCCAATCTGAGCCTTCGAGGAGGATGAGCACTCCCCGCGTGATTCCTTCTGTTTCCCCTTTTAGATATTTGAAATACAAGGAGGGGAGGGTTTCTAGCCCCCCGCTCCCGTCCTCTATAGTCGCCTTGTACGATATATATATATATATATATATATATATATATATATATATATATATATATATATATATATATATATATCATCCCTGGGGATAGGGGAGAAAGAATACTTCCCACGTATTCCCTGCGTGTTGTAGAAGGCGACTAAAAGAGAAGAGAGCGGGGGGCTGGAAATCCTCCCATCTCGTTTTTTTTTTTTCATTTTCCAAAAGAAGGGACAGAGAAGGGGGACAGGTGAGAATATTCCCTCAAAGGCCCAGTCCTCTGTTCTTAACGCTACCTCGCTAACACGGGAAATGGCAAATAGTTTGAAAGAAAAGAAATATATATATATATATGTATATATACTCATATATTTATATATGATCAAGTTTTTCCATGAATTTGAAAGTAATGACTACCATTTTTAGAAGAACGAAGAAAATAGGCGATAGCTGTAAGAATATCTTTGTAGCGTTGATATCACATTTGTCATATATCGTCACTAATGTATGCAGGTTCCTCTGGCAGATATGTTGAACCCTATATGATCTTGGGTGATGGAGGAGGATTTTAGGATGCCCTTAGCTACTCATGTGTTCTTATAGTCTTGATGTTTAAGTTTTTGCATAATATTAAAAAGAAAATATAAATATAAATATAAAATAAAAATAAATAATAAATATAATAATAAATAATAAATAAATAATAAATAAATAATAAATAAATAAAAATATAAAATATTAAAAAGAAAATATAAGAAAACGACGTAAGAAACATAAGAGATATCATAGTTGCGGTTTATCCTTTGGGACAGAGTAGAAATAATCTTGACTAAGTATGTTCTCCGTGTGTGCTATGAGGGGCGGGACCACAAGGCTGAAGATCCTCCCCTCCTGTATCATCTCTTCCCAAATATGGGAAGAAAGGAATTAGCTAAGAAACAATTTTCTTCGATGGCTCAGTTGTTCATTTCCGATGGTTCCTCGAAAGATGGGAGATTGGTAATGTTTAATACTATTACACTGTACTGGCATTATGAGTCATGGTATACCGATCTCCTTTGTACATATATTACACTGAACTGGCATTGTGAGGCATGGTATACCGATCTCCTTTGTACATATATTACACTGTACTGGCATTGTGAGGCATGGTATACCGATCTCCTTTGTACATATAGGAGCCTTCATCATAGCCCTGCAGCCATTACTCTCAACACATATTCATATATGAGTTTTCGTTTTCAGTGTCAATACTATACTTTCTTATATATGAAATACATGTAATGTATTCACGTTGCCAGTAAGGCTGGCCACTACACGTCAGAGTGAGGCAGTCTCATGGCTACGTAGGAGGCTTCCCAGTATCGTAACTAACCAGGCAGCCCGGGAATATTGTAGCTATTTAATGCATCAAAAGTATTGGCTGAAGTTGGCCACCAAACTCTCCCAAGACTTGTTAAAGAGAAAGGTTTGACCTGATATTACAAGATGCTTAAATCAGCAGCGTACGTTAAAGAGTTAAAGTAAAATGAAGTAATATGTTGTGATATATTTTCACAGGAAATTTTAATGAACAATTGGCATATCTTTAGACCAATTCTGTTTATCCTCTAACTTGAGGTGTTGTTTAAGACGACAACATCTAGCAAGGCTAAGTGTCACACAGGAGGGTTATGTGCCAACGTGAATCACGTTACTGATAACCCTCTACCGTAGGTGCCTGCCAAAGACACTCATAACTACTGATATTAACAAGGACAATACTAGCATAGCGAGTCTCATGTTCACTAATGGTATTTATATAAGATTTCGTAGCATGATCCGCTTTCCAAAGTTACTGTCATGAAAGAAATTAAACGCAATGCTACAGATACGTTTAAGGAAAGACTTGATAAATACTGTACTTTGCTTCAGATCCACGACTTAAACTACACTGGTCAATATAGATTATGTTCCTTGGAAAATAGATATATGTTCCTTATGTATTTTTTGTACGTTGAACCCAAATATGTTTTCAGAATTTCTCTATCACCCATAGATTTATCTTCCAGCATACCAGTGATCTACGGAGCAACTGAACAAAAAGTTTAACAAACAGCTATTTTCATTGTTTGTGAAGTGCAATAGCTTCTTTTTGAAAGCGCAAGCTTAGATAAATGAGTCACTAGGGGCTTGCAGAAACACGACTGGAAATGTTGCAGGCTAGAACTCAACGTGTAAACAGTGTCTTTTCCACTCTGTTGATAGATTGTGCTTTTGTATATTCAAGTGTTGTGCTGATACCCCATTATAATGCCGAGAAACTGTGTAAACAAATCGAATTCTTTCAGCTACATCTGCGGTGAATTGACATTCATATTGCAAAAACATTCTTTCACACCCCTCGTTAAAAAATGCTATGAGCATTACTATGGTTGCAAAGTGGGTGACCAGGATAAAAGTTGTGCCCCATATTTGTTGTGTCACATGTGTCAGACTTCTCACAGCATGGGCATACCTTTTGTCATTCCTATGGTTTAGAGCAAACCCAAAGATCACGCTTCGGATTGCTATATGACATTAAAATCTAAGCATACTCTTAGATATCCTGATTTACCATCTGCTACGAGGCCGGTACCTCACAGTCAGGAATGACTTGTGCCAAACCCTCCAAGTATGATAGTGAGAAAGTAGACCAAGTAGAGGACAATATGGATCCAACATTTGAGGCAAGCTGTTCTTCAAGTAAACCACATTTGCTGACTCAACGACATCTTAATGATATCGTCCGCCATTTGAATTTGTCTAAGAGCCAAGCTGAACTTTTGGGTTCCAGGTTAAAGGGCTGGAATTTTCTCCAGAATGAAACTAAAGTTTGTTTTTTATCGTGATCGCTATGTCGTTTTCTAAGACTTTTCTCCCTTGAAGATGGTCTGATGTTTTGCAATGATGTTCATTCTGTTCTGGAGGCACTTGGCCACGAATATAACACAGATGAGTGGTGCCTCTTTACTGACTATCAAAAGTAAGCTTGAAAGCGGTTCTGCTCCACAACGGAAATAAGTTCCCCTGTGGTCCTCTGGCTCACGCAACTAACATGAAGGAATTGTGTACGTTGGGATGAATGGGTGTGTGTGTTTCCGTGTGTGGACGTATATGTGTGTGCATGTGTATGGGGGTTGGTTGGGCCATTTCTTTCGTCTGTTTCCTTGCGCTGCCTCGCAGACGCGGGAGACGGCGACAAAGTAGAATAAATATATATATTATCCCTGGGGATAGGGGAGAAAGAATACTTCCCACGTATTCCCTGCGTGTCGTAGAAGGCGACTAAAAGGGAAGGGAGCGGGGGGCTGGAAATCCTCCCCTCTCATTTTTTTTTTTAATTTTCCAAAAGAAGGAACTGAGAAGGGGCCAGGTGAGAATATTCCCTCAAAGGCCCAGTCCTCTGTTCTTAATGCTACCTCGCTAATGAGGGAAATGGCGAATAGTATGAAAGAAATATATATATATATATATATATATATATATATATATATATATATATATATATATATATATATATATATATATATATATATGTATATATACATATATATATATATATATATATATATATATATATATATATATATATATATATATATATATATATATATATATATATATATATATATATATATATATATATGTATATATACATATATATATATATATATATATATATATATATATATATATATATATATATATATATATATATATATATATATATATATATATATATATATACATATATATATATAGGGGAGAAAGAATACTTCCCACGTATTCCCTGCGTGTCGTAGAAGGCGACTAAAAGGGGAGGGAGCGGGGGGCTGGAAATCCTCCCCTCTCTTTTTTTTTTTTTTTTTTTTTCCAAAAGAAGGAACAGAGAATTGGGCCAGGTGAGGGTATTCCCTCAAGGCCCAGTCCTCTGTTCTTAACGCTACCTCGCTAATGCGGGAAATGGCGAATAGTTTGAAAAAAAGAAAGAAAATATATATATATATATATATATATATATATATATATATATATATATATATATATATATATATATATATATATATATATATATACATATATATATACATATATATATATATATATATATATATATATATATATATATATATATATATATATATATATATATATATATATATATATATATATTTATATATATATATATATACATATATATAAATATATATATATGTATATATATATATATATATATATATATATATATATATATATATATATTTTTTTTTTTTCTTTGTTGCTGTCTCCCGCGTTTGCGAGGTAGCGCAAGGAAACAGACGAAAGAAATGGCATAACCCACCCCCATACACATGTATATACATATGTCCCCACACGCAACTATACATACCTACACAGCTTTCCATGGTTTACCCCAGACGCTTCACATGCCCTGATTCAATCCACTGACAGCACTTCAACCCTGGTATACCACATCGATCCAATTCACTGTATTCCTTGCCCTCCTTTCACCCTCCCGCATGTTCAGGCCCCGATCACACAAAATCTTTTTCACTCCATCTTTCCGCCTCCAATTTGGTCTCCCACTTCTCGTTCCCTCCACCTCCGACACATATATCCTCTTAGTCAATCTTTCCTCATTCATTCTCTCCATGTGCCCAAACCATTTCGAAACACCCTCTTCTGCTCTCTCAACCACGCTCTTTTTATTCCCACACATCTCTCTTACCCTTACGTTACTTACTCGATCACTCGATCAAACCACCTCACACCACACACTGTCCTCAAACATCTCATTTCCAGCACATCCATCCTCCTGCGCACAACTCTATCCATAGCCCACGCCTCGCAACCATACAGCATTGTTGGAACCACTATTCCTTCAAAAATACCCATTTTTGCTTTCCGAGATAATGTTCTCGACTTCCACACATTCTTCAAGGCTCCCAGGATTTTCGCCCCCTCCCCCACCCTATGATCCACTTCCGCTTCCATGGTTCCATCCGCTGCCAGATCCACTCCCAGATATCTAAAACACTTTACGTCCTCCAGTTTTTCTCCATTCAAACTTACCTCCCAATTGACTTGACCCTCAACCCTACTGTACCTAATAACCTTGCTCTTATTCACATTTACTCTTAACTTTCTTCTTCCACACACTTTGCCAAACTCAGTCACCAGCTTCTGCACTTTCTCACATGAATCAGCCACCAGCGCTGTATCATCAGCGAACAACAACTGACTCACTTCCCAAGCTCTCTCATCCCCAACAGACTTCATACTTGCCCCTCTTTCCAAAACTCTTGCATTCACCTCCCTAACAACCCTATCCATAAACAAATTAAACAACCATGGAGACATCACACAACCCTGCCGCAAACCTACATTCACTGAGAACCAATAACTTTCCTCTCTTCCTACACGTACACATGCCTTACATCCTCGATAAAAACTTTTCACTGCTTCTAACAACTTGCCTCCCACACAATATATTCTTAATACCTTCCACAGAGCATCTCTATCAACTCTATCATATGCCTTCTCCAGATCCATAAATGCTACATACAAATCCATTTGCTTTTCTAAGTATTTCTCACATACATTCTTCAAAGCAAACACCTGATCCACACATCCTCTACCACTTCTGAAACCAGACTGCTCTTCCCCAATCTGATGCTCTGTACATGCCTTCATCCTCTCAATCAATACCCTCCCATGTAATTTACCAGGAATACTCACCAAGCTTATACCTCTGTAATTTGAGCACTCACTCTTATCCCCTTTGCCTTTGTACAATGGCACTATGCACGCATTCCGCCAATCCTCAGGCACTTCACCATGAGTCATACATACGTTAAATAACCTTACCAACCCGTCAACAATACAGTCACCCCCTTTTTTAATAGATTCCACTGCAATACCATCCAAACCTGCTGCCTTGCCGGCTTTCATCTTCCGCAAAGCTTTTACTACCTCTTCTCTGTTTACCAAATCATTTTCCCTAACCCTCTCACTTTGCACACCACCTCGACCAAAACACCCTATATCTGCCACTCTATCATCAAACACATTCAACAAACCTTCAAAATACTCACTCCATCTCCTTCTCACATCCACACTACTTGTTATCACCTCCCCATTTGCGCCCTTCACTGAAGTTCCCTTTTGCATATATATATATATATATATATATATATATATATATATATATATATATATATATATATATATATATATATATATATATATATATATATATATATATATATATATATATATATTATATATATATATATATATATATATATATATATATATATATATATATATATATATATATATATATATATATATATATATATATATATATACATATATATATATACATATATATATATATACATATATATATATATATATATATATATATATATATATATATATATATATATATATATATATATATATATATATATATATATATATATATATATATATATATATATATATGTGTATATATATATACATATATATATATATATATATATATATATATACATTTCTCATATGTATATATATGTATGTGTGTGTGTGTGTATATGTGCGTATGTATGTGTATTGTGTGTGTATGTGTATATGTAGATATATATGTATATCATCCCTGGGGATAGGGGTGAAAGAATACTTCCCACGTATTCCTCGCGTGTCGTAGAAAGCGACTAGAGGGGACGGGAGCGGGGGGCCGGAAATCCTCCCCTCCTTGTATTAACTTTCTAAAATGGGAAACAGAAGAAGGAGTCACGCGGGGAGTGCTCATCCTCCTCGAAGGCTCAGAGTGGGGTGCCTAAATGTGTGTGGATGTAACCAAGATGTGAAAAAAGGAGAAATAGGTAGTATGTTTGAGGAAAGGAACCTTGATGTTTTGGCTCTGAGTGAAACGAAGCTCAAGGGTAAAGGGGAAGATTGGTTTGGGAATGTCTGGGGAGTAAAGTCAGGGGTTAGTGAGAGGACAAGAGCAAGGGAAGGAGTAGCAATACTCCTGAAACAGGAGTTGTGGGAGTATGTGATAGAGTGTAAGAAAGTAAATTTTCGATTAATATGGGTAAAACTGAAAGTTGATGGAGAGAGGTGGGTGATTATTGGTGCATATGCACCTGGGCATGAGAAGAAAGATCAAGAGAGGCAAGTGTTTTGGGAGCAGCTGAATGAGTGTGTTAGTGGTTTTGATGCACGAGACCGGGTCATAGTGATGGGTGATTTGAATGCAAAGGTGAGTAATGTGGCAGTTGAGGGAATAATTGGTATACATGGGGTGTTCAGTGTTGTAAATGGAAATGGTGAAGAGCTTGTAGATTTATGTGCTGAAAAAGGACTGATGATTGGGAATACCTGGTTTAAAAAGCGAGATATACATAAGTATACTTATGTAAGTAGGAGAGATGGCCAGAGAGCGTTATTGGATTACGTGTTAATTGACAGGCGTGCGAAAGAGAGACTTTTGGATGTTAATGTGCAGAGAGGTGCAACTGGAGGGATGTCTGATTATCTTGTGGAGGCTAAGGTGAAGATTTGTATGGGTTTTCAGAAAAGAAGAGTGAATGTTGGGGTGAAGAGGGTGGTGAGAGTAAGTGAGCTTGAGAAGGAGACCTGTGTGAGGAAGTACCAGGAGAGACTGAGTACAGAATGGAAAAAGGTGAGAACAATGGAAGTAAGGGGAGTGGGGGAGGAATGGGATGTATTTAGGGAATCAGTGATGGATTGCGCAAAAGATGCTTGTGGCATGAGAAGAGTGGGAGGTGGGTTGATTAGAAAGGGTAGTGAGTGGTGGGATGAAGAAGTAAGAGTATTAGTGAAAGAGAAGAGAGAGGCATTTGGACGATTTTTGCAGGGAAAAAATGCAATTGAGTGGGAGATGTATAAAAGAAAGAGACAGGAGGTCAAGAGAAAGGTGCAATAGGTGAAAAAAAGGGCAAATGAGAGTTGGGGTGACAGAGTATCATTAAATTTTAGGGAGAATAAAAAGATGTTCTGGAAGGAGGTAAATAAAGTGCGTAAGACAAGGGAGCAAATGGGAACTTCAGTGAAGGGCGCAAATGGGGAGGTGATAACAAGTAGTGGTGATGTGAGAAGGAGATGAAGTGAGTATTTTGAAGGTTTGTTGAATGTGTTTGATGATAGAGTGGCAGATATAGGGTGTTTTGGTCGAGGTGGTGTGCAAAGTGAGAGGGTTAGGGAAAATGATTTGGTAAACAGAGAAGAGGTAGTAAAAGCTTTGCGGAAGATGAAAGCCGGCAAGGCAGCAGGTTTGGATGGTATTGCAGTGGAATTTATTAAAAAAGGGGGTGACTGTATTGTTGACTGGTTGGTAAGGTTATTTAATGTATGTATGACTCATGGTGAGGTGCCTGAGGATTGGCGGAATGCGTGCATAGTGCCATTGTACAAAGGCAAAGGGGATAAGAGTGAGTGCTCAAATTACAGAGGTATAAGTTTGTTGAGTATTCCTGGTAAATTATATGGGAGGGTATTGATTGAGAGGGTGAAGGCATGTACAGAGCATCAGATTGGGGAAGAGCAGTGTGGTTTCAGAAGTGGTAGAGGATGTGTGGATCAGGTGTTTGCTTTGAAGAATGTATGTGAGAAATACTTAGAAAAGCAAATGGATTTGTATGTAGCATTTATGGATCTGGAGAAGGCATATGATAGAGTTGATAGAGATGCTCTGTGGAAGGTATTAAGAATATATGGTGTGGGAGGAAAGTTGTTAGAAGCAGTGAAAAGTTTTTATCGAGGATGTAAGGCATGTGTACGTGTAGGAAGAGAGGAAAGTGATTGGTTCTCAGTGAATGTAGGTTTGCGGCAGGGTTGTGTGATGTCTCCATGGTTGTTTAATTTGTTTATGGATGGGGTTGTTAGGGAGGTAAATGCAAGAGTTTTGGAAAGAGGGGCAAGTATGAAGTCTGTTGGGGATGAGAGAGCTTGGGAAGTGAGTCAGTTGTTGTTCGCTGATGATACAGCGCTGGTGGCTGATTCATGTGAGAAACTGCAGAAGCTGGTGACTGAGTTTGGAAAAGTGTGTGGAAGAAGAAAGTTAAGAGTAAATGTGAATAAGAGCAAGGTTATTAGGTACAGTAGGGTTGAGGGTCAAGTCAATTGGGAGGTGAGTTTGAATGAAGAAAAACTGGAGGAAGTGAAGTGTTTTAGATATCTGGGAGTGGATCTGGCAGCGGATGGAACCATGGAAGCGGAAGTGGATCATAGGGTGGGGGAGGGGGCGAAAATCCTGGGGGCCTTGAAGAATGTGTGGAAGTCGAGAACATTATCTCGGAAAGCAAAAATGGGTATGTTTGAAGGAATAGTGGTTCCAACAATGTTGTATGGTTGCGAGGCGTGGGCTATGGATAGAGTTGTGCGCAGGAGGATGGATGTGCTGGAAATGAGATGTTTGAGGACAATGTGTGGTGTGAGGTGGTTTGATCGAGTGAGTAACGTAAGGGTAAGAGAGATGTGTGGAAATAAAAAGAGCGTGGTTGAGAGAGCAGAAGAGGGTGTTTTGAAGTGGTTTGGGCACATGGAGAGGATGAGTGAAGAAAGATTGACTAAGAGGATATATGTGTCGGAGGTGGAGGGAACAAGGAGAAGAGGGAGACCAAATTGGAGGTGGAAAGATGGAGTGAAAAAGATTTTGTGTGATCGGGGCCTGAACATGCAGGAGGGTGAAAGGAGGGCAAGGAATAGAGTGAATTGGAGCGATGTGGTATACCGGGGTTGACGTGCTGTCAGTGGATTGAAGCAAGGCATGTGAAGCGTCTGGGGTAAACCATGGAAAGCTGTGTAGGTATGTATATTTGCGTGTGTGGACGTATGTATGTACATGTGTATGGGGGGGGGGTTGGGCCATTTCTTTCGTCTGTTTCCTTGCGCTACCTCGCAAACGCGGGAGACAGCGACAAAGTATAATATAAAAAAAAGAGATATATATATATATATATATATATATATATATATATATATATATATATATATATATATATATATATATATATATATATGTGTGTGTGTGTGTGTGTGTGTGTGTGTGTGTGTGGGTGTTTGTGTGAGCGTGTGTGCAGATATCAATAAAATGGCAGGAGTGGATTATACGTACAAAAGAGGTGCTTATTAAAGAAAGATAAAATACTGAATAGTGGTGAAAACCTTTGTATTTATTCTATTGAGAAAGTAGTAAATTGAATTATACCTAGAGGGCAAAAAGTTTTCAAGTAATAATGAAATTTGTTCATGAAAATCAAACAGAAAATAAAAAAAATCATAAAACCCTGATACGTTTGTGTTGCTTATCCAGGCCCATTTTTACTAAGTATTGTTAGGACGGCTCCAGCCACTTTAATCACTTGAGTACATAGAATATGTTATCGTCGATGTTAAAGAGTTTTCCCTTTTGATGTTATCCTTAAAATGAAGGTTAAGGAAAGTGAGATAGACCTTAACGTTAAAGTTAGGATAGCTAAGGCATCCTTGATCATATAATCACTAGTCAGGTATTAATATAGGTTAGGTTAGGTTCAGTATCCTTCATCAGGTCACCATTACCAAGATGTTGTTATGTTGGGTCAGGCAACTTTAAACCAACTTTCAGTATAATTTACTCATAAATCTCTAAGTTCTAATAACCCAAAATATTTAGAGTAGATAGGATAGAAACTGATGGAAGCCATTTCTAACATTCTTGCATAACCTGACCTCTCGCCTTCTCAAAACATAGCCATCCCAGCTTGGATATTGTACTGCTGTGGTCGTCAACTAATTTGAAAAGGAAGAGATTGAATGGAGAAATTACTGAGGTAATCTCAGAAGATGATTACTGGTCTGAGAAACAAATTCAGAGAGCAGATTAAACGACTTAAATCCATTCAGCTTTACGGAAAAGAAGTTTACGAGATCCTATACAGGTATATGAAGTTATTGTAATGGCATCCCTTTAAGCTTGATATTTTTACTTCCTGTAACTAGTTCCAACAATTAAAATGATATTCAGCATTGTGATTTAAGTGACTGACTTTAGGATACATTTGGATTTGTCAAAAATTGTATTTAGCAAATACTTCAACTCTTCAATTGACCCATTCCATATTTTTATTCATTTCATCTCAGTTTTATCACCTTTCTTTTACTGTTTAATATCAACAGTAGCCCGTCTACGTAGTTGGGACTCTGAAGCAAAGGAAACTTTCTAGCCTAGGTTAGGGTAGCATCTAAACCAAACCTAAATGACCTTACCTTAGAAATATGTTCAGACAGTACCTTCTGAAAATATTTCTTAAGGTAAGGTCGTGGGGATTAGTTTAGGTGCTAACTAAACCTTGGCTAGAAAAAGTTTGCTTTAAAGCCACAACTACTTGAAAGGCCCACTTTAAGTGGTGATAGTGAAATTCATTTGCTCCAGTGTGCCCCTCCGTCCGTTTGTTTTATGTCCATCTAAAGATGCATGCGTTCAATTTTTGATGTAGATTGATTTCCTATCTTAGTTTCGTTTACGGAATTCTACATCTTCAGTTCAGCAAAACATTGTGGTAATGAAGGGAAAGTCACCACATTTACAAGCAGAGTGCACGTAGCTTATCCCACCTCGTTAGAGAGAAAACTTACCTGTATTTGAATTAATGAACGGGAACAGAGAAGACAAAATTTTATTACACATTTATTATACAACTATATATAATTTATATTATATACATTACCACATTTCCTGCACTTTCCATCACAAATTTGCTGAGGTCATAACCTTGTAGTTACCATTACCTTACAACCTTAAGGATGGTGGTCTACAACACCTCTAGATTGATGGAGAAAACGAAAGGTTTCGTTTTACTATTAAGACCACAGTAATACGGTAATTCCACTTCACTACCACTAACTACTAGTTATTTTACTTGTTCATTTTCACGGCTAAGATTTTCATCCTCTGAGCGAAGCCATACAATAATCGTCCTTATCTACTCTGAGCATTGGATAGCCTCCTGATGATCAAGATTGCTGTTTTGGTTGTCCGTTTCCCTTGTTACTGCTGCGCCTCACTGCACACCTTACATGAGTGCCTTCCACAGTATTAGGGACAGCTGCTGGGCCTCACTGTAGCTACTTCTGGCACGGTTGCCAATCTTCCTCGTATTCCCTCATGACCACAGCGCCAAACCGACTCCCGCCATCAGGCCGAAACGCACAGACATTTCTGACAAAATTGAGACAACCGCTTTCGCGTCAGTTTTGACACCAAGTGAATTTATACGACAATTACGCTCAAGATTCTTGGTTTTTCGTTCATGGATTGAACAGGAGCAACCGACGATGGTTGCTACTGCCCAATCCATGAAGTCCCCCCCACCACGGAAAGGTAACCAAGCTTCGGGGGGGATGGGTGTTTACCCTGACGCCAACGGAGAAACTAAATATTAGTGCAGAGATCTTTTCCTCGGTAAAGAAAGTGTAGCCGGACTCCGCCCTCATGAGGTTACTGCACGACAGCAAAGATCACCCTTTGGTAGGCTGTGCTATAGGCAGCACAGCTCCGTCAAAGATCTCACTCCATAAGTGAACTTATATAGATTCCTTTTTGAACATTTTGTCTTGTCTATAAGGAACTCATCAGTTCTTCTCCAGTGAAAGCAAAAAATCATCGAGAAATTCATTTGCTTCCTCAATATCAGGATCCTGTGGCTCTGTGTGGGGGACGGGGCTGGTGGGCTGTGTGTCTGGCTGTGTCTGGGGAGCGGGGCTGGTGGTCTCTATGACTGGTTGTGTCTGGGGAGCGGGGCTGGTGGTCTCTGTGACTTGCTGTGTCTGGGAAACGGGGCTGGTGGTCTCTGTGACTTGCTGTGTCTGGGAAGCGGGGCTGGTGGTCTCTGTGACTGGCTGTGTCTGGAGATCAGGGGAAGTCTTGGGTATAAATTTCAATATACTGTGAGCGATATCGTCTCTCAACCGATTCCTCTCGATCTTCTCTTGCACGGCCTTCATGATACGTTTGGGCGGCTTTCTCCATTTTCTTTGCATTTCAGTTGGTGATCCTGCGCCATCGAGCCACATGATACCAGAATAGTATCGTTCCTGTTTCCCAACGGGTCCAATCTTGGTGTCACACATGATGCCGAGTGAACCCAAATGGCGGCCGATGTTTACGTTGGAAGCCACGGGCTCGTTATGTATCTTGCAGTAACTTTCATACCGTTGCTGCAGCTCTTTCCTGCTGATAAGGTACCGCTTCATAGTAATAGTCTTTCCCTTCATTTGAACGAAGGTATTCATGAAACTAACAAAGGAAGCCTTTCCTTTGTAATCCCGTTTGTAGTAACAGAAAGCCATTGAAGACGTGGATTGGGTCAGGCGAAGTTACACAGACTAACAAGATAGTCCTCTAATCAGTGGTCCTGTATCAGCACTGAACTCGAAATACGTCAGAACGACAATTTCAACCCAGGGCTGGAGGGCAAATTGATGATATTCTCACATCTTGCTCACCCAAGTAACCTCGGTTAGACCTTGTTTATATTTAAATATAGTAAAGCTAATATAGTGAAGCTTGATGATTCTATTCATATGTAAGTTGCAATGTAGTTTATATATATATATATATATATATATATATATATATATATATATATATATATATATATATATATATATATATATATATATATATATATATATATATATATATATATATATATATATATATATATGTATATATATATATTTTCAATAATGGATGGAACTTGGCTCCTAAGGTGATTTTGTTGTTGGAGTGGGACCTCCAGCCATTCTGTCCACCTTTTCCCTTTCTAGACATGTGGTGGTGCATTGGGTAGTGTGGCAACCTTCGTCTTCATCTTTTTGGGTGCAGGCTTGCAAACCTCGTGGAGTAGTTGTGGGGTTTGCTTCTTTGCTGCACCCGACATAGCCATCTGGGCGTAGCTATCTACCCGGGCTGTTGGGTCAGCCAGCATAGCTACACGCTCACTCGGTACCTGGGCTGGTGGACGAGCAGCCTTCCTTTCTTCCATGGCTACAGTTTGCCTAACGACCTGGGGTTGTGGAGCAGCCATCCTTACTACCACCCAGGTTGGTTGGGCAGCCTTCTTTCGTTTCTTTGCTACACCCTTCTGGTTGGGCTGGTTGGGCAACCTTCTTTTTCCTCTTCGATACAACCTGCCAACCGAAATTGTCTGCTGGTGGGTCCGTTTCTTTCATGGATACAACCTCTGTAGCCACTTGGGCTGGCCGGTCAACCTTCGGTTGTAGGTAAAAGTATATATATAGAATAATGTGGTTATCATCAGCAGCCAGAGGCCATTCCTCCCTCCTTGCCTGCAGAGTTCTTGATTTTCTGGAAAGTTCTACGAGATTCTGGTAAGATAAATACCATTGAGAGGACGTTGTTAGGGGACAGTCAGGTTCAGTTTAGAGTTGGTTGTGGGATGGTCCTTTTACTGTGTCGTATCAGCCAGATGGGTATTTCTTTTCACAGTTTTCGTTAAAGTTTGTTTTCTAGAAGCATAATCTAGAGCACTATTTTCCATATGTTTATCATTTTTGTTGTTATAGTTTCATTATCATCATTAGTTTTGTTATTGTTGATGTTCAGATATTTGATGCTATGTTTGTGATTCCCGTGGAAGTGTCTGACATCTTGCTAGAAGACTTTCTGGTCACAATATTTCTGCACTGGGGAGTTGATCGTATTCTTTTATTGCAGGTTTTGTTATTATCTTGCTTTACATTAAGGTCTACTGGAGGTTTTCCCAATGCTGGTTGAACATATGTCCAGCAACAGGAGATGGCGTAAGATACAGTATTGATGAAACTTATCTATCTATATACCTATCTAAATATCGCTCTATCAATCTATCAATCTAACTATGTATCAATCTATATATCTATCTATCTTTATCTGAAAGTCAACAATAATAAAATCATTGATATATGAAGTATAACAATGTCCTCTCAATGGCAATTATCTCACCAGAATCTTCTAGAACCTTCCAGAAAACTATGAACTCTGCAGGCAAGGAGGGAGGAATGGTCTCCGGCTATTGATAAAACCATATTATTCCATATATATGTTTATATATACATATTTATGTATATATATGAATGTATATATAACGTACAGAATAATGCGGCCATCATCAGTATCGAAGAAAACTGAAAAGATGAGGTCCCACCGAGATTCGAACTCGGATTGCTGGATCCAAAGTCCAGAGTGCTAACCCTTACACCATGGGACCTGATAAGAAAAGATGTGATTTCATCTAAATGTTTTACATATAATCAACCAGAGGCCATTCCTCCCTCCCTGCCTGCAGGGTTCAAGGTTTTCTAGATGGTTCTCGAAGATTCTGGTAAGATCATTACCTTTGAGAGGTCGTCGTTAGATGACAGTCAGGTTCACTCTATGGTTGGTGTTTGTAGTTGGTTGTCCGAGGATGTTGTTATACTTGATCAATTTTGTAATTGTTGACTTTCAGGTAGGAAGTACTCATTTACGATGCATCCTTGTACTCACAACAACCTTATGAGTCACTTCAAGATTTATCTTCACTACAACTTTATCTTCACTACACTATTAAGGTTGAAGTCAATGGTCACATTCACTACAATCTCAACACGACTGGTCTTATACCTAACCCATATTATCACTACATCCATGTACATGTATTTCTTGCAGAATAACGCAGATATCAATGATTTCTGTGAAAATTGACATATACAGCCTTACCTATCTATCGATCTATCTAAAATCTGTTTTTTACCTATCTGTCTATCGATCTATCTATCTTTGTAAATCAGAAAGTCAACAACAATATCATTAATGATACGTATAACTACGTCCTCTCAATGGCAGTTCCTACCCAGAATCTTCGAGAACCTTCTAGAAAACCTTGAACCCTGCAGGCAGGGAGGGAGGAATGGCCTCTGGTTGATTATATGTAAAACATTTAGATGAAATCACATCTTTTCTTATCAGGTCCCATGGTGTAAGGGTTAGCACTCTGGACTCTAAATCCAGCAATCCGAGTTCGAATCTCGGTGGGACCTCACCTTTTCAGTTTTCTTAGAAACTGATGATGGAAATGAGCCATATAGTTGACCTTCGATGGACATATATTTCTTACGGCCCACCATTTTATTCAAGTATGAAGATCTCACGGCAGAGACGAAACGTGTGTTATTCAAAATCAAAAGCCGCAATTGCCCTCATGGTAATGGCCGACATGTTTGCAGACAGATGACACAGACATGTGAGAAGTTAGACAAATATGGACGTTCCTGGTTGCTGTATAGCCTAGGTTTATTATCACTTGTAATGAAGGAGAAATGTTGCACATTATTCCACACCTTTTAATTTAGGCTAGGCTAGGCTAGGATGACTAGGGTCCATAAGGTAACAGAGCTGGGAAATGCATCATATCGGATCTGTATTTGTGCAAAATGGCGCAAGTTTGTGGAAGTGATTTACGCAATGCCGGAGAGAATCCACCTCTACCAGAAATAATGTCTCAGACCATACAATATCTGCTGTTGGACGAGCAGGGGACATTAGACCAATATATTCCTGTAGTTTACTGCTCTTCCCAAACACGCAGCAAGACATTCGTAAAAGCGTTAAAGTGAACTTTTCCATTGGTTTTCATATCTTTAATTACTTACACCAGTTCCAACAGATGGAAAAAATCATTTGAAAAATCAGAAATTATTTGCCCATAAAAAGCATTTTGATCGATCGTCCCAAATATTCAATTATTTCTGTACCCGACAAAATATTCAGTCACTCCTATATCCGACATATTTCCTGCTGGCTGGTGCCGTTAAAGTCATATGGTAATTTACCGCAATTAGATTATAGATATATTCATCTATTTGGAATGGCTCAGCGTAAAGAAACATATATATTTTCACTGGATCCTCCTCTTCACTACACTCCCATCTTCACTACAGTTCTAACACATCTTGACTAAACCATTGTATGACCACATTATGTTCTTATCTTCACCACAGCCTCGGCAAAATTGGTGTTTTCTTTCCACATCAGGGTAGATGGCCATCTTTATGATGACAGAGAACACACATAACATATTAAACCACTTATCTTTAGTCACTTTAATCTAATTTCTGCTGATAAAAACGAATTATGATGACAATCCTTGTGTTCTGTGACAGGACATTGTACGGGTGAAGGAACTGTTGTGAGGCACATGTATCAAACTATTGAGAAATAAACTTAACTGTATTAAAGTACTAACTTCACTATATTAGACTTCTCTATATTAAGCTATGCTAGGATATGATCAGTTCCCAGGTTATATAAGGGCGGGAGCCGGGCCGAGAGCATCATTTGAGCTGTGACCTCTGTCGAGTGAACATCTCTGCTCCGCCTTGCAAGCTCCCTCAACCTTTCCTCGAACACTTCAATATAATAATGTTCACCAAGGAGGTAGGACGATCATCCTTTGTCCAGGAGATGGAATTTGAATATGTCCATGTATTTGACATGGGCTATGGCTGTGTGGACATGGAAGTGGAATACCCAGACGTGGAAGTGATGGATGGAGTGGAACTTGGCTGTGTGGATATGGAGGTGGAATACCCAGACGTTGAAGAGATGGATGGAGTGGAATTGGTGGAATACCCGGACGTGGAAGTCATGGATGGAGTGGAATTTGGCTGTGTGGATATGGAGGTGGAATACCCAGAAGTGGAATTGGAGGAAATGGAATATGGGTGAAGCTGGTATGAATGTCATATTGATTTGGTGAAGGTTGACCTCGTAAAGTTTTGACGTAAAATAGGTCAACCACTGTGACCATGTGGCGGGGAGGGCCACATCCACCAACCACGAAGCGAGCCCCACCATGGAGAAGTATCCTGGCTGCATCCACGTACGAGAACCACTGCGGGATTGCCGTCATCCAGTACCCCTGCTATGCCTCCTACAAGAAGGCACTTCTTGCCGACGTGACACCACTTTCCGTCAACGGTCGCTGTGCAAAAGTGAAACCTCACCGTCCCACTGATGCTGACCAAGTGACCTCGCCCACTCAAGTGGCACTGCAGCCCACACTCCCTACCAGACCCACCATCCATGAGGAAATGCAGCCCACCCCACTTGTCAGACCCACCTTCAGGGAGACATGGCAGGTCTCAAGACCTGTCAGGCCCACCATTCAAGACCGACTTGGTCCCCCAACACACGTCAGGCCCACCATTCAAGACCGACTTGGTCCCCCAACACATGTCAGGCCCAGCGTTCTAGACCGACTGGGACCAATAACACATGACATGTCCTACGTTACAGACCGACTGCACTCCGCACCACGTACGGGCGTTAAAAGGCGTGTCGAGATGACACACGCTCCCCGTGCCAAAAGATTCAGTTGGTGAGGAACCTGAGCTCTTTCTTCCTGCTGGTGCTGCAGGAGAACACGGCCTTAGAGTGGACACTGGAGGTGTGTTTGTGTTTGTGTTTGGGTTATCACTGAGGAACCAACACCAAGACAACTTTAGTTTCGCCCCGACAAGGATTACGTTAATATGGCGGAAGTCTGGCTTTCTCCCAGTAGTGGATGGCACATAATATCTACGTAGGGACGTTGAAAAACAAAGAAAAAAAAATGGGAACATTATCCCGCCCCAAAAAAATACATAAATTCACGGGGATATTTTCCTTCGTCTTCAAAGAAAAAATGAAACTCTTCCGACGCTACCGTGCCTTCCATAAAGCAACCCTCAAAGAAATCACTTTCTACACAATGTCCAAGGAGTCATTTGCCAATCTTCATATGGCTGGGGCTATTGTTCCCTCTGATTGATTCATTTTTCAAGATTAAGGAAAGTTATAATAAAGATATTATATTGAGTTTCTCCGTTGGCGTCAGGGTAAACACCCATCCCCCCCGAAGCTTGGTTACCTTTCCGTGGTGGGGGGGACTTCATGGATTGGGCAGTAGCAACCATCGTTGGTTGCTTCTGTTCAATCCATGAACGAAAAACCAAGCATCTCAAAAATTGTATTTAGCAAATACTTCAACTTTCAACTGACCCATTCTATATTTTTATTCATTTCATCTCAGTTTTATCACCTTTCTGTTACTGTTTAATATCAACAGTAGCCCGTCTACGTAGTTGGGGCTCTGAAGCAAAGGAAACTTTTTCTAGCCTAGGTTAGGGTAGCATCTAAACCAAACCTAAATGATCTTACCTTAGAAATATGTTCAGACAGTACCTTCTGAAAATATTTCTTAAGGTAAGGTCGTGAGGATTAGTTTAGGTGCTAACTAAACCTTGGCTAGAAAAAGTTTGCTTTAAAGCCACAACTACTTGAAAGGCCTACTTTAAGTGGTGATAATGAAATTGATTTGCTCCAGTGTGCTCCTCCGTCCGTTTGTTGTATGTTCATCTAAAGATGCATACGTTTAAATTTTGATGTAGATTGATTTCCTATCTTAGTTTCGTCTACGGATTTCTACATCTTCAGTTCAGCACACCATTGTGGTAATGAAGGGAAAGTGACCACATTCATAAGCCAAGTGGACGTAGCTTATCCCACCTCGTTAGAAAGAAAACTTACCTGTATTTGAATTAATGAACGGGCAAAGAGAAGACTAAATTTCAAGACATATTTATTATGCAACTATATAATTCATATTATATACATTACCACATTTCCTGCACTTTCCATCACAAATTTGCTAAGGTCAAAACCTTGTAGTTACCATTACCTTACAACCTTAAGGCTGGTGGTCTACAACACCTCTAGATTGATGGAGAAAACGAAAAGTTTCGTTTTACTATTAAGACCACAGTAATACGGTAATTCCACTTCACTACCACTAACTACTAGTTATTTTACTTGTTGATTTTCACGGCTAAGATTTTCATCCTCTGAGCGAAGCCATACAATAATCGTCCTTATCTACTCTGAGCATTGGATAGCCTCCTGATGATCAAGATTGCTGTTTTGGTTGACCGTTTCCCTTGTTACTGCTGCGCCTCACTGCACACCTTACATGAGTGCCTTCCACAGTATTAGGGACAGCTGCTGGGCCTCGCTGTAAAACTTAGAACTTAGAGATTTATGAGTAGATAATACAATATAGTTATCTTGGCAAGATATCCAACATGAGATTATAGTCATAATAACAATATAGTCACAAGGCCAATATATAGTCACCGGAATATCATATTTATCATGATAATGTATCACTTATGACAAAATATGCATGATTAAAAAATGACAATATAGCACCTACAAAAAATATCACGTTGCTAATATAGCCAAGGTGACGATATATACACGATAGTACTGTAACGAAAATAAGAAGATAGTTAAAATGACAACTTGTTCATAATGACAATACTGCCACTATGTATATATATTCTCCATGACACTATAGCTACACTGACAGTAAAGCTATCTTCACAAAAGCGTAAAATTGAAAATACAGCAAACGACAATATAGCCACCATGACAATACAGCCATCTTGACAATAAAGTCACGATATAAATCAATCGCCAGCACATTAGAAACGCGTTGAGAGTAATTTACAGACTTTATAGATATCATGAAAATATAGCCCCCAGGTCAATATATTTGCTATAACAATTTAGCCATTATGATAATACAGTCACGTCGACAATGTATTCACTATGACAATAAAACTACCATGATCATATAACTGATATGACAATACAGTCAAAGGAAAAATATAGAAACATTCAACTTATATTAACAAAGGCAATATAACCACCTGACAATATAGATAGTGTAAATAAATAGTCGTTTTCGGATCATAGAAAACATATAGACTCCAGGACAATATAATCTCTGTGAAAAAACAGTGACTCAGACAGTATTTATCATTATAATATAGTCATAACTTTATAGCTGTCATGTAATTGTAGTCAACATGACAAAATTATCACAATGAAATAAAACGACATTACAATATAGTTACCATAATCATACACCAATCATGATTATATAATCAGCAGGTTGACATAAACAATATCACAGTGTAAAAACCATGACAATATAAGTGACATGATGAGATGATATCCATTCACTTACACTTACAATACCAAATAAGCCGCCATGAAAATATTATTATCATGATCATATAATCACAACAATATTGTAGCAAATAACAAAATATATCCCGAACGACAAAATTAACCATAGCAATATAACCATCAAGTTGATATAGCGACCAAGATAATGAAGCCAGGACGGCATTATATTGAAAATAACAATACAGCCACCATGCCAATGTCTTCACCATGACAATGTAGCTACCATGAAAATATAGTAACCTTGACTATATACCTACCATGATAAAATATTCAAATTGAAAATTATCTACAATAAGAGTTCAGCTGCCAAGACACTATATCTCCAAAACGTTATTATTACCATCATTATAATATACCGCCATAAAAGAAATATATATACCCACTACTCGACAATATAGCTATTCTGACAATATTGCTAACATGAAAAGACAGTCACCTCCTTGTTATATAACAAAAATGACAAATAGCCATCATGGCGATATAGTGACCTAACAATACAGCCACCATGGCAATATAGCTACCATAACAATGTAATCGTAATGACAATATAGCCAACATGACTATATAGTCACGATGACAATACAACCACCGTGACAATACAGATAACATGACAGTACCGTCTCTAAGACATTATTGCCATCAATTCAACAAATCAAATGACAATATAAATATTATGGCAACACAGTCACCATGACAATATACTCAGAAATGCATTATAATCGCCATAATAAAATCATCCTATCATGAAAATATAGCCACCTTACCATTTTGGTTTCCATTACAATGTAGCCACAGTAATAAAAGATTTACCAAGACAGTACTGAAACCATAACAATATAGCATATCATGGCAATGTAGTCACCTGATAATTTAATCAAAATGACAATTTCTCTTCTATAATGGCATATCCTCAAGGGCAATATCAACACCATTAAAAAAGCTTCTATGAAAATAGTCACTATGACATTATAGATATCATGATAGAAAATCACCATGACAATATAGTTATCATGGCAATATAGCCACTATGACATTATAGTCATAATGACAATATAGTCGCTGTGACAATATTGTCACCATGATGATATGATTATCATGATGATATATCGATTATGACAAATTATGCAAGAGTTAAATAATGACAATATATCACCTATAGATAAAGATCATCTTGCCAATATAGCTAAGGTGACGATATATATACATCATAGCAATGTAACTAAAATGAAAAGATAGCCAAAATGACGGTATGTTCATAATGACAATACTGCCACTATGAAAATATGTTCCCCAACTGCCACTATGAAAATATGTTCCCCAACTGCCACTATGAAAATATGTTCCCCATGACACTATAGCTACACTGACAATAAAGCCATATTGACATAAGAGTAACATTGAAAATACAGCTACATTGTCATGGTGACGATATTGGCATGGTGGCTCTATTGTTATTTTCAATATAATGCCATCCTAACTACATTATCTTGTTCGCTATATTTACTTGCTATCTATATTGCTATGGTTAATTTTGTCGTTGGGGATATATTATGTCATTAACTACAATTTTGTTTTAATCGTATGATCATAATGATAATATTATCATCGCGGCTTATTTGGTAATGTGAGTGCAAGTGTATGGATGTCTTATCATTGTAAGACTCACGCACACTTCCATTAATTTTTCATTAGGTATTTGTCATTATCATTTTACTGTGAGTTACATAGAGTTAGATGCATGTTGCCACGGGCTCACTGTTCCCACGGGCTACTGTTAATCAGGATGTTTGAACACGTAAGAGCTGATCTGTTATTTGAACACGTTGTTGAATGGGTGTTGACGGACTCCCATATAACCCCTGCCAGTGTGACCTGAGGGGACACACTGGCCACCATCGTCACACTGTTCACTAGAGTGTGTCGTAGTGTGTCATAAGACTATAGCCCAGAGTACTACAGATGGACGTACACGTTTATTTGTAATAAATCTACAAAGGCTGCCTGATCTTCATTGAGTACCACAGACGAAGAAGACCTGATTTCCTTCCTCTCAACTCAACCTTACAAATGGTGGCAGTGACGTAAGAACCCACGTGACCACACACGACCGTCACATCTACTTCATATTTCTACGTCTGGTGTTGCCAGCAGTCATACAAGCCTACCTGACACAGTCCTGGTGCTCCCTCCTGTGGACGTTAAGGGCGGAACCCACGGCCGGCTACGTGCTCCATCACCCGTACCTCAATGCAGTGAAGATACGTCTTTATTGCATTGCTGACACTGTGTCGCTTGCAAGGGCGTCAAGACAGCGCCACCGCCGTGCAGTGTTGTCATCACATCCAGACGTGTCAAGCAAGGTCAGCCATCCTGCCAACACCAACGTGGAGGTCATCTTGTCAACCGCTCCAGAGACGCGTAATCATCAGCCGTGGCGACATCCCAGACGTCAGCATCGCGTGGTCCAGCCCTTGTCGCTCACTCAACTTTCCTGCTAGCGAGCCGCTACTCTGCACACGTCTTCACCTCGCTACACCCAGCGAGCCGCTACTCTGCACACGTCTCCACCTCGCTACACCCAGCGAGTCGCTACTCTGCACACGTCTTCACCTCGCTACACCCAGCGAGTCGCTACTCTGCACACATCTTCACCTCGCTACACCCAGCGAGTCGCTACTCTGCACACATCTTCACCTCGCTACACCCAGCGAGCCGCTACTCTGCACACGTCTTCACCTCGCTACACCCAGCGAGTCCGCTACTCTGCACACATCTTCACCTCGCTACACCCAGCGAGCCGCTACTCTGCACACATCTTCACCTCGCTACACCCAGCGAGTCGCTACTCTGCACACATCTTCACCTCGCTACACCCAGCGAGCCGCTACTCTGCACACATCTTCACCTCGCTACACTCAGCGAGCCGCTACTCTGCACACATCTTCACCTCGCTACACCCAGCGAGACGCTACTCTGCACACGTCTTCACCTCGCTACACCCAGCCAGCCGCTACTCTGCACACGTCTCCACCTCGCTACACCCAGCGAACCGCTACTCTGCACACATCTTCACCTCGCTACACTCAGCCAGCCGCTACTCTGCACACGTCTTCACCTCGCTACACTCAGCGAGCCGCTACTCTGCACACGTCTCCACCTCGCTACGCTACACCCAAGACGTCTTCGTGAGCGAATCTAACATTCTTATAAGAAATATGTCAAAATGGTTCACTCTGTGAGATATGCTTCTTTTGTGTGATACTAGTTCTTAGTCTATAAATATAGACATCTAAATACTTTGGGTAATATGATTATTCATCTTTGTAGTTTAGCAAATTAGTCTAAGTTTTCAGTTATTCTTGCATATATTCTTTCTTATGTTTTCATACATTGGTACTATTCTTTTTAGTGATGATTACTTTCATATATAGAGTCCATTACTGATATGTTATACTATTATGTGCACCTCTCATATACAGAGTCTTGTATTCATATGTTATACTGTTATGCCAGCTTTTCATTGCCTTTATTTCATTACAATATTTTCAAATAATATTCATGTTATGTATTTTGTATTAGGTCAATATTGTTAATTATATTTTGAATATTTTGGGGGGGTTATTACTTACACACTTTACGTAAGATTGTATTACATGTCCGAAGATATTCCACGCGGTAATCGTAAAGGTTCATATGTACTTAGGAATTTACCTAGAATCCCTTATTATAAACGGAACCAGCCTTCTAAAATGGCGACGTCACACAAAGTTGTTTTGACAGATTCTGGTAACACAGATAACCCACAGAAACCTCCTTACACGTTACCACACCCACCTCCACAGCCACCTCCACATCACAAAAACTCGGGACAATCAATTCCTTCACAAAAACTGTTTTCACACTAAAACAAGCTAGGGAACCACACGAGCTATTTGATGGTAAGCTGTCAAATTCTGATCGGTGGATTAGAAATGCAGAGGACATTGTTGAACATAATGGTGATTCAGGAGACAGAGCGCTTATATCGGCTGCTGAAAATCTCATTGATTTCCACCAGCCTAACAATTAAGCTAGGGTTGTCTATGACTCAGATGACATTGGAAACTGTACATCTTGGGAGGAATTTAAAACGTTGTTTACATCAGGTTGTGAGGAATCATTCTCAGATAGTTTACTACACGTCCTTTTACGTGCTCTTAACACAACATACTTGGATGATACGTCAGTCCCTGATCACTGGAGTACCTTACATGGAAGAATGAGATTAGTTAGGCAGGCTTATGAATCCTTACCCTGGATATCAGCCATGATGAATCCTGAAACTCATGTGCAAACATTCATGCGTTTATTACACATAACCTTCATTCTCAAGGACCTGACCTCCAGACGTAAGACGACGGTTACTTAATGAGAACATCGACACATCATTGTGGGTCAGTAACAAAAGTGTTGAATTACACTCAAAAGAAATGTGGTTATTCCAACACCAAGACACTGGGGAGAGTGTCGGCTTCCCAAAGTGTGACGTAACATTCTAGTGATCAACACAATCATTCTTCTCATGGTCAAATACAGCGATTCAGTGATGACAAACACTCACATAAAGTGACGTGCTTCCGGTGTGGCCAACCAGGACATAAAGCGAATGTGTGTCCTTACACATGGGACTCATTCTCACGTGAGCCTCGACCAGAACAACAAACGCAGTCAACGACCCATGTCATCACAGCCTCGGTCGTCACAATTCTGCCGACCTAGTCATGATTTCCTCCAGTCAGACATCAGGCTGACCTTCACCCGCTCGCGCCCAACACCACCAAGCAGGTGTTCATATCATAGGAACGCTAGACACACTTCAGCGGAATGTCGAGCATTAGCTAGACAGACGTCATCTAACACAGGTTCATCATGTCATTATCAACAATGACAATCTCTCGCTCATGACAAGACTCCATCACATAAGGAACTCTTAAGACGTTTTCGTTCTTCGCCATTTTCTCACATTACAAGTTTCGATTTAGTGGGTTCTTTCCAGGATAAGCCAATCACAATCTTTCTAGACAGCGGCGCGGAAGCAGATGTCATTCATTATGATTTTATTCAACCATTAATGGGGCGCACTCAACTTGTTCAATGCTCGGACTTTTACCCATCCCTTCAAAGTATGTGAAATGAAAATCTCGACGTAAGGGGCACTATTAAAATGAACATTCACTTAGGCGACCCGGGCATGACCGTAACCCCTTACATTGTTCATGGTGTAACGTTTCCTGCTAACTTGTTACTAGGACGCCACTCTATGTGTGGCACAACATAAGATCTGTCCTATTTATCATGTGGTTTGTGTTGATAATATGTTCCTGCCATTGTCAGAGAAGAGTTCTCACTCAATCAGCGTCATTAATACATCTGCTCCCACGTCCTGCTTCACGGTAGACAATACGCATCCTTTTTACTTTTCTACTCATCATTGCCCTGGTAAACTGAGAACCAACATGACTCTGCATAGTAACACATTAACGAAGGTTCCTCTCTCACTTTCTCGAACATGGATGAATGATCATGGACTTAGACATAGTCAGGGTGATCTCGCACTAAGAGTAGTTGCTGAACCTTCCTCACTAACTGTCACACGACTACCCATGATGGATGACTCTTTTCATGAGACCGCAGATGGAGAGGCCACCATATACATTGCCAATACGGGACCCACTCTTGTCCGTCTCCGTAGAGGGGCCAAGCTTGTGGAATTCTCCGTTTTGAAGTCCGGAATTCAAGACGAGGAGTTGCATGAGTTTAATATCCGTCTAGTCTCACATTCCATTAACCCACCACCACCTACTCCTCCTACCCCAGACTCAGCAGTGCATGGCTCGAGTCAGCTCCCCACCATCACCCCTGACATGATATCCAAGGTAGGATTAACCAAACATGTTGACCAGTTAACAGACTTACTTAACCAGTATAGGTCTACTATTGCCTTATCAGGAGAACCACTCGGTAGAACTCATTTGGATGTTCACATTATTAACTTAGAGAAAAACACACGTCCCATTGACGTCCCAGCCTATCGATTGACACACACACGCGCACAGAGACATAGCAAGCAAACTTGTTCAGGACATGTTGAAAGATAAGGTCATAGAGGAATCACGGTCACCATGGAATTTACCACTTCTGATCGTTCTGAAAAAGGACGGAACTTTTAGACCAGTCATAGATTTTAGAAAAATCAACAACAAGGTCACTTTGAAAGATCGTTTCCCATTACCAGTGGTATCAGAGCTTCCTCATAGCCTCGGTAACAATAAGGTATTTTCAACTTTGGATTTATTGAGCGAATTTTGGCAGATTCCCTTGTCAGAGGAAAGCCGCCCCCTGACTGCGTTCAGTACGCCAGATGGTCATTGGCAGTTCATATGCATCATGGCCTTCGGTCTTCATTCCTCACCGGTGATCACCTTCTCAAGGTTAATGACTAACATTTGTCATCACATGTTGGGCCAAGATGTATTGGTTTATCTTGATGATATAATTGTCATGTCTCCAGATATTGCTTTTCATTTCAAAAGTTTTGAGAGAGTATTTCTACGACTTAAGGATGCGAACCTAAAAGTCAAGTTATCCAAATGTTCCTTTCTACAAACAAGAATTAATTACTTAGGTCACACCGTTGATGAAAACGGTATTCAACCTAATGCAGATAAGTCAACACAATTGTAGAATGGCCAGTCCCTTCTACAACAGACAAGGCCAAATCATTCCTTGGTTAGCATAATGTTATTGAAGATTTATCGCTAAATTCGCGAAGATCGCAAACTCACTCACTTCATTTCTGAAACAGGGAGTTACATTCCAGTGGTCTACAGTGCATGACAATGCATTTAATTTACTCAAGCAACACTTGATCGAGGCGCCTATCCTTCGATTTCCCAACTTTGAGAAACCCTTCGTTTTACACACAGATGCCTGTAAACAGGGTCTTGGAGCTGTACTTATGCAGGAGTCAAGTAGGGGTAGACTTTTTCCCATAGCCTATGCGAGCCGTTCACGTTCAAAGACGGAATCGAAATACTCAGTAACTTAGTTAGAAGACCTTCCAGTTATTTGGGCACTCAAACATTTTAAGGAATACATATATGGTTACCTTATTACAGTTTATACAGATCACAGAGCACTGTGAGGTATTTTTCAGCGACAGGATCCGACAGGAAAGTTTCAGAGGTGGTTTTTAGCTATACAAGCATTTGACCCAGATTTTCGTTTTGTTTCTGGCTCATCCAATGTAGTTGCAGACGCGCTTTCCCGCAGAGTGGGTGCAGTCACTGTAAATAATAGCCTCGTATATTTTGCTGTTTAGAGGTTGAGACAGAATCAATGGGATGACTCAGTCTGGGATCCTATCATAGAATTCCTATAGGGTATAAGATCTTCCTTGGATGCTAAAACAGTTGTTCCAGTCAGAGAATTGTATTTAGCACAGTGGGGGAGTCTTGTGCAGGGACGCGAAATTAGGAGTGCTCGCCCGTGTTGTTAAACAAACAATCATTCCAACAGCATTAGTACGGGATTTCTTGAAGTTATCACATGATTCAACCCAGGCCGCACACCCAGGCGCAGATAGATGCTATAAGCAAACTCGTTTGAGGTATTTTTGGTCAAGAATGCAGAAAAACATTACGTATGATATTTTGAGGTGCCAAACCTGTAACACTCACAGGGGAAGTCCCACTACCACGCAAACTGTGTTGAAATATCCTTTACCTTCATACCCATGGGAAAGAGTTCATAAGGACATATTAGGAGGTTTTCCTAGGTCCATGGCAGGCTACAGATACATTTTAGGAATTACTGATGCCTTCACGAGATATTGTGAATTAGTCCCAGTTCAAAATAAAGACGCAGCCACGGTCGCTAAGGCGTTCAAAAACATATCTTAGACAGACATAATGCGCCGAAGATTTTAGTTACAGATAATGATGGGAAATTTAATAACTCATTATTAGAAGAACTCTGTAAATTGTATAACATAAGTAAATGTAATATAATGGCACATCACCCAGCCTCGAATGGCTTGGCAGAAAGGTTGAACCGTAAGATCCTCCAGTGTCTTCCCACCAACATTAATTTTGATCATGATGAATGGGATGAGTACCTGTTTGATGTCCAATGTTCATTAAACTCTGCATTTCATAAGTCAATTGGAGACACACCCTTCCACGCCTTACACGGCTTTGATAAAGTGTTGCCGTATGACATAATAGCGTCCCCTCCTTCATGTCCAGCGGTCCAGAGATCAGTTGTAGTGGAAAAATATCGCACAACTCAATTGATTCATCAAAGGATCAAGAAAAATCTAGGTGAAGCCACTACAACCTTCACGAACCAGGCTGATAAATCCACGAAACCATCAAAGGTGGCTCCCAGACTCTTGGTAATGGTGCAAGAATTTAACACTAGAAGTGATGTTCCTAAACTTGACCCAAAATGTTCTGGTCCCTATACAGTCTTAGATCATTTAAAGGGACATAAGTTTAGGGTTCGATATCTAAATACAGTTGACATTCGTGAAGAACATGAGGACCACTTGAAAGTTTTACAGTATTCTGAACATGATCATCCCGGTACCACAACAGACAACACTCCTCAAACCCCAAACAATGTCACCCAACCAACTTCTACCACTGTTCAGACTGTCCCCACACCAGAACCGACCACCCTCACAACACCACCACACACACATCAGTATTCATTAAGACCTCACCTTTAAGAAGTTGCTAAGTTTATCATTTTACAGGTTCTTCCTTCTCATGTCCTTATGATGTCTTCCTGTATATGACACCATGGCAGTACCAGGCGCCATTCTCACGACTCCCCGCGGGGTCCGCCTCGTGAGGGACACAGTCTCGGTTAAGTTGGGTCTGGAGGGTCTACCTTTCACTTACGATAATTTAGTAAAACTAATGGAGGCCGTACCTCGTTTACGGTCTATCCTACTCTAGTTTTACACCAGTACGTCCATCAGAAACTCTAGTGTTGCTCCTCCTCCAACTTTATTAAACCAGTGGACCTGGAAATTGAATAGTACCTGTGTGATTCTGTATGACATAATGCAAGACATTGAATCTCCAGTAAATACTAATGCCAGGATGAAGACGAAAAAGCAAAGGAGAAACAAGAGAGGTCTGCTTATCTTTGTAGGATCCCTCCAATCATATTTGTTTGGTATTGCTACTCAGGATGAACTTAATTCAGTTAGGAATCAGGTTAGATCCTTACAATTTCAACAACTTCTTAACAACAGGTATATTAAGGCTAAAGCTAAGATCTTAAAACAACATTCTAAATATTTGAATGACATAATGTTAATTGTTAATAACTTGACACAACATGTAGCGCTACTGTCAAAGTCTCTTAATCCCATATATGCTATAGTGACTATTTCCACATATGTTGATAGTTTATATGCCCAAATCACTTATCATGCACATTATTTCACTGACTTATTGGAAGATGTTAATAATATGGTAAACCAAGTTGTCACACCATCATTTTTTCCCTTCTCAGAACTCACACGTATCATTAAACAAGCGATGACGAAATTCGGTTGCACCCCAGCTCTCCCTCTGCATCACGTGACCAGTTATTACTCCTTACTAACGGTTGACGTGATCCTCGAAGCGGTCATTATCCACATACCATTCACTGACTCCAATACTTACAGCCTTGTGAACGTAATACCATCCTCTTTTAATTATACAAAAGGGTCGCAAAAAAACTATCGACCTTGCTGATAACATGAACTTTCTATTATAAAATATTTATTCCTCATTGATTGCACATCTCTCCATGGATGATTTAGCATTGTGCCATAAACCATTGCTTGACAACTTGATTTGCCCCCCCCCCCAATACCTTGGTTTTCCATAATTTACAAACAAATTCATGTAAGTACCAACTACTTTTTGGGCATCAACAAAATGTTCTTCGTTTTTGTTCCTTTAAGGAAATTGTTGTTAATGAACCTTGGATTGAAAGTATGGACCAGTATCATGTACTGTTTTTCCCAGACCCACAAAATGTTCTTCTTCATTGCCCACCTAATCATCCCAAATCTTATTTATTTCTGGGACACATTCAGTTAGGACAACAATATACTCTTATCAGTTCCAGTTTCAAATTGTTCGGCACTCATGATCATTATTTGGGACAAATTGATAGAACTATCCCGAGTTTAGGACGAATTCCCCAAAACATCAACTTACCAATCATCGATGAAGTAAAGATCCAATATTTTCCATCTATGGTTCAGAACGATCTAGATTCTACAATAGATGTTCTGGCTTTTGAGTCCACGGGGAAAATGAAACACGAAATGTTCCCAAGTGCACTTTCGTGTAATAATCTCATCATCTGGGGAGACACAAGAGAGAAATATAACAGTCAGTTGATATATATCTAAGACATGAAGCTAGGACGCCATTTGGTTGCATCTATAAAGTGCCTTGTGGAAACTGTGATAAATTTTATGCTGGTCAGACTGGTAAGGATTTTTCTGTTACACTTAAGCAATATGAATATAGTATAAGAACGGGACAAGAATCAAATGCCTTATTTAATCATGTTTAAAACTATGATCATTGTATTGACTGGAGTAACGCTATCTCAGTTATTGACTCTAACTCTGTTACCAAGAAAAATATCATTGAATCTTTTATAATCAAATACACAAAGAATTATAATCTTAATATTAGTGATGGTCTATACAAATTAGATAAGTTTATTGTTGATAAGTTTTGTAAAATGATAAGTTTATGAACGCTCGTTGTATGTTTTGGACAATCACATGTTTACCAAATGGCGTCCTAGCTTCGTCTCTTCGATGTATATCAACTGACTGTTATATTTCTCTATTGTGTCTCCCCTGATAATGTGATTATTACACGAAAGTGCACTTGGGAACTTTTCATGTTTCATTTTCCCCGTGGACTCATAGGAATATATATATATATATATATATATATATATATATATATATATATATATATATATATATATATATATATATATATATATATATATATATATATATATATATATATATATATATATATATATATATATTACTCACCTTTGCATTCAAATCACCCATCACTATAACCCGGTCTCGTGCATCAAAACCGCTAACACACTCATTCAGCTGCTCCCAAAACACTTGCCTCTCATGATCTTTCTTCTCATGCCCAGGTGCATATGCACCAATAATCACCCACCTCTCTCCATCAACTTTCAATTTTACCCATATTATTCGAGAATTTACTTTCTTACATTCTATCACATACTCCCACAACTCCTGTTTCAGGAGTATTGCTACTCCTTCCCTTGCTCTTGTCCTCTCACTAACCCCTGACTTCACTCCCCAGACATTTCCAAACCACTCTTCCCCTTTACCCTTGAGCTTCGTTTCACTCAGAGCCAAAACATCCAGGTTCCTTTCCTCAAACATACTACCTATCTCTCCTTTTTTCACATCTTGGTTACATCCACACACATTTAGGCACCCCACTCTGAGCCTTCGAGGAGGATGATCACTCCCCGCGTGACTCCTTCTTCTGTTTCCCATTTTAGAAAGTTAATACAAGGAGGGGAGGATTTCCGGCCCCCCACTCCCGTCCCCTCTAGTCGCTTTCTACGACACGCGAGGAATACGTGGGAAGTATTCTTTCACCCCTATCCCCAGGGATAATATACATATATATATACATATACACACACACACACACACACACACACACACACGCACACACACACACACACACACACACACACACATATATATACATATGAAAAATGTAAGAAACAATTTAGAAAACAAACTTTTAGCTTGAAATGAATGAAAAAAAATGAATGTCACATAATGGTTCAACCTCTGGCTATGGAAAAGGAAATGTATAATTTATTCACACAAACGTCAATAGCAGTTCTCATCAATTTAACCACTGTATCAATAAGCTTCAATGACTAAGCTACATTTTTCTCCAACTTCACTATTTTCTTGTGGCAGTTGAGGGAATAATTGGTATGCATGGGGTGTTCAGTGTTGTAAATGGAAATGGTGAAGAGCTTGTAGATTTATGTGCTGAAAAAGGACTGATGATTGGGAATACCTGGTTTAAAAAGCGAGATATACATAAGTATACTTATGTAAGTAGGAGAGATGGCCAGAGAGCGTTATTGGATTACGTGTTAATTGACAGGCGTGCGAAAGAGAGACTTTTGGATGTTAATGTGCTGAGAGGTGCAACTGGAGGGATGTCTGATCATTATCTTGTGGAGGCTAAGGTGAAGATTAGTATGGGTTTTCAGAAAAGAGGAGTGAATGTTGGGGTGAAGAAGGTGGTGAGAGTAAGTGAGCTTGGGAAGGAGACCTGTGTGGGGAAGTACCAGGAGAGACTGTGTACAGAATGGAAAAAGGTGAGAACAATGGAAGTAAGGGGAGTGGGGGAGGAATGGGATGTATTTAGGGAATCAGTGATGGATTGCGCAAAAGATGCTTGTGGCATGAGAAGAGTGGGAGGTGGGCTGTTTAGAAAGGGTAGTGAGTGGTGGGATGAAGAAGTAAGAGTATTAGTGAAAGAGAAGAGAGAGGCATTTGGACGATTTTTGCAGGGAAAAAATGCAATTGAGTGGGAGAAGTATAAAAGAAAGAGACAGGAGGTCAAGAGAAAGGTGCAAGAGGTGAAAAAAAGGGCAAATGAGAGTTGGGGTGAGAGACTATCAGTAAATTTTAGGAAGAATAAAAAGATGTTCTGGAAGGAGGTAAATAGGGTGCTTAAGACAAGGGAGCAAATGGGAACTTCAGTGAAGGGCGTAAATGGGGAGGTGATAACAAGTAGCGGTGATGTGAGAAGGAGATGGAATGAGTATTTTGAAGGTTTGTTGAATGTGTCTGATGACAGAGTGGCAGATATAGGGTGTTTTGGTCGAGGTGGTGTGCAAAGTGAGAGGGTTAGGGAAAATGATTTGGTAAACAGAGAAGAGGTAGTAAAAGCTTTGCGGAAGATGAAAGCCGGCAAGGCAGCAGGTTTGGATGGTATTGCAGTGGAATTTATTAAAAAAGGGGGTGACTGTATTGTTGACTGGTTGGTAAGGTTATTTAATGTATGTATGACTCATGGTGAGGTGCCTGAGGATTGGCGGAATGCGTGCATAGTGCCATTGTACAAAGGCAAAGGGGATAAGAGTGAGTGCTCAAATTACAGAGGTATAAGTTTGTTGAGTATTCCTGGTAAATTATATGGGAGGGTATTGATTGAGAGGGTGAAGGCATGTACAGAGCATCAGATTGGGGAAGAGCAGTGCGGTTTCAGAAGTGATAGAGGATGTGTGGATCAGGTGTTTGCTTTGAAGAATGTATGTGAGAAATACTTTGAAAAGCAAATGGATTTGTATGTAGCATTTATGGATCTGGAGAAGGCATATGATAGAGTTGATAGAGATGCTCTGTGGAAGGTATTAAGAATATATGGTGTGGGAGGCAAGTTGTTAGAAGCAGTGAAAAGTTTTTATCGAGGATGTAAGGCATGTGTACGTGTAGGAAGAGAGGAAAGTGATTGGTTTTCAGTGAATGTAGGTTTGCGGCAGGGGTGTGTGATGTCTCCATGGTTGTTTAATTTGTTTATGGATGGGGTTGTTAGGGAGGTAAATGCAAGAGTCCTGGAAAGAGGGGCAAGTATGAAGTCTGTTGGGGATGAGAGAGCTTGGGAAGTGAGTCAGTTGTTGTTCGCTGATGATACAGCGCTGGTGGCTGATTCATGTGAGAAACTGCAGAAGCTGGTGACTGAGTTTGGTAAAGTGTGTGGAAGAAGAAAGTTAAGAGTAAATGTGAATAAGAGCAAGGTTATTAGGTACAGTAGGGGTGAGGGTCAAGTTAATTGGGAGGTGAGTTTGAATGGAGAAAAACTGGAGGAAGTGAAGTGTTTTAGATATCTGGGAGTGGATCTGTCAGCGGATGGAACCATGGAAGCGGAAGTGGATCATAGGGTGGGGGAGGGGGCGAAAATTTTGGGAGCCTTGAAAAATGTGTGGAAGTCGAGAACATTATCTCGGAAAGCAAAAATGGGTATGTTTGAAGGAATAGTGGTTCCAACAATGTTGTATGGTTGCGAGGCGTGGGCTATGGATAGAGATGTGCGCAGGAGGATGGATGTGCTGGAAATGAGATGTTTGAGGAAAATGTGTGGTGTGAGGTGGTTTGATCGAGTAAGTAACGTAAGGGTAAGAGAGATGTGTGGAAATAAAAAGAGCGTGGTTGAGAGAGCAGAAGAGGGTGTTTTGAAATGGTTTGGGCACATGGAGAGAATGAGTGAGGAAAGATTGACCAAGAGGATATATGTGTCGGAGGTGGAGGGAACGAGGAGAAGAGGGAGACCAAATTGGAGGTGGAAAGATGTAGTGAAAAAGATTTTGTGTGGTCGGGGCCTGAACATGCAGGAGGGTGAAAGGAGGGCAAGGAATAGAGTGAATTGGAGCGATGTGGTATACAGGGGTTAACGTGCTGTCAGTGGATTGAATCAAGGCATGTGAAGCGTCTGGGGTAAACCATGGAAAGCTGTGTAGGTATGTATATTTGCGTGTGTGGACGTGTGTATGTGCATGTGTATGGGGGGGGGGGGTTGGGCCATTTCTTTCGTCTGTTTCCTTGCGCTACCTCGCAAACGCGGGAGACAGCGACAAAGTATAAAAAAAAAATATATATATATATATATATATATATATATATATATATATATATATATATATATATATATATATATATATATATATATATATATATATGTATATATATATATATATATATGTGATAGAGTGGCAGATATAGGGTGTCTTGGTCGAGGTGGTGTGCAAAGTGAGAGGGTTAGGGAAAATGATTTGGTAAACAGAGAAGAGGTAGTAAATGCTTTGCGGAAGATGAAAGCCGGCAAGGCAGCAGGTTTGGATGGTATTGCAGTGGAATTTATTAAGAAAGGTGGTGACTGTATTGTTGACTGGTTGCTAAGGTTATTTGATGTATGTATGACTCATGGTGAGGTGCCTGAGGATTGGCGGAATGCGTGCATAGTGCCATTTTACAAAGGCAAAGGGGATAAGAGTGAGTGCTCAAATTACAGAGGTATAAGTTTGTTGAGTATTCCTGGTAAATTATATGGGAAGGTATTGATTGAGAGGGTGAAGGCATGTACAGAGCATCAGACTGGGAAAGAGCAGTGTGGTTTCAGAAGTGGTAGAAGATGTGTGGATCAGGTGTTTGCTTTGAAGAATGTATGTGAGAAATACTTAGAAAAGCAAATGGATTTGTATGTAGCATTTATGGATCTGGAGAAGGCATATGATAGAGTTGATAGAGATGCTCTGTGGAAGGTATTAAGAATATATGGGGTGGGAGGCAAGTTGTTAGAAGCAGTGAAAAGTTTTTATCGATGATGTAAGGCATGTGTACGTGTAGGAAGAGAGGAAAGTGATTGGTTCTCAGTGAATGTAGGTTTGCGGCATGGGTGTATGATGTCTCCATGGTTGTTTAATTTGTTTATGGATGGGGTTGTTAGGGAGGTGAATGCAAGAGTTTTGGAAAGAGGGGCAAGTATGAATTCTGTTGTCGATGAGAGAGCTTAGAAAGTAAGTCAGTTGTTGTTCGCTGATGATACAGCGCTGGTGGCTGATTCATGTGAGAAACTGCAGAAGCTGGTGACTGAGTTTGGTAAAGTGTGTGAAAGAAGAAAGTTAAGAGTAAATGTGAATAAGAGCAAGGTTATTAGGTACAGTAGGGTTGAGGGTCAAGTCAATCGGGAGGTAAGTTTGAATGGAGAAAAACTGGAGGAAGTAAAGTGTTTTAGATATCTGGGAGTGGATCTGGCAGCGGATGGAACCATGGAAGCGGAAGTGAATCATAGGGTGGGGGAGGGGGCGAAAATCCTGGGAACATTGAAGAATGTGTGGAATTCGAGAACATTATCTCGGAAGGCAAAGGTAGGTCTGTACACATTTATTATACAACTATATATAATTCATATTATATACATTACCACATTTCCTGCACTTTCCATCACAAATTTGCCGAGGTCATAACCTTGTAGTTACCATTACCTAACAACCTTAAGGATGGTGGTCTACAATACCTCTAGATTGATGGAGAAAAAGAAAAGTTTAGTTTTACTATTAAGACCCCAGAAATGCGGTAATACCACTTCACTACCACTAACTAATAGGTATTTTACTTATTGATTTTTACGGCTAAGATTTTCATCCTCTGAGCGAAGCCATACAATAATCGTCCTTATCTACTCTGAGCATTGGATATCCTCCTGATGATCAAGATTGCTGTTTTGGTTGTCCGTTTCCCTTGTTACTGCTGTGCCTCACTGCACACCTTACATGAGTGCCTTCCACAGTATTAGGGACAGCTGCTGGGCCTCACTGTAGCTACTTCTGGGACGGTTGCCAATCTTCCTCGTATTCCCTCATGACCACAGCGCCAAACCGACTCCCGCCATCAGGCCGAGACGCACAAACATTTCTGACAAAATTGAGACAACCGCTGTCGCGTCAGTTTTGACATCAAGTAAATTTATACGACAATTACGTTCAATATGCTTGGTTTTTCGTTCATGGATTGAACAGAAGCAACCAACGATGGTTGCTACTGCCCAATCCATGAAGTCCCCCCCACCACGGAAAGGTAACCAAGCTTCGGGGGGATGGGTGTTTACCCTGACGCCAACGGAGAAACTCAATATTAGTTCAGAGATCTTTTCCTCGGTAAAGAAAGTGTAGCCGGACTCCGCCCTCATGAGGTTACTGCACGACAGCAAAGATCACACTTTGGTAGGCTGTGCTATAGGCAGTACAGCTCCGTCAAAGATCTCACTCCATAAGTGAACTTATATAGATTCCTTTTTGAACATTTTGTCTTGTCTATAAGGAACTCATCCGTTCTTCTCCAGTGAAAGCAAAAAATCATCGAGAAATTCATTTGTCTTCTCAATATCAGGATCTTGTGGCTCTGTGTGGGGGACGGGGCTGGTAGTCTCTGTGACTGGTTGTGTCTGGGGAGCGGGGCTGGTGGTCTCTGTGACTTGCTGTGTCTGGGAAGCGGGGCTGGTGGTCTCTGTGACTTGCTGTGTCTGGGAAGCGGGGCTGGTGGTCTCAGTGACTGGCTGTGTCTGGAGATCAGGGGAAGTTTTGGGTATAAATTTCAATATACTGTGAGCGATATCGTCTCTCAACCGATTCCTCTCGATCTTCTCTTGCACGGCCTTCATGATACGTTTGGGCGGCTTTCTCCATTTTCTTTGCATTTCAGTTGGTGATCCTGCGCCATCGAGCCACATGATACCAGAATAGTATCGTTCCTGTTTCCCAACGGGTCCAATCTTGGTGTCACACATGATGCCGAGTGAACCCAAATGGCGGCCGATGTTTACGTTGGAAGCCACGGGCTCGTTATGTATCTTGCAGTAACTTTCATACCGTTGCTGCAGCTCTTTCCTGCTGATAAGGTACCGCTTCATAGTAATAGTCTTTCCCTTCATTTGAACGAAGGTATTCATGAAACTAACAAAGGAAGCCTTTCCTTTGTAATCCCGTTTGTAGTAACAGAAAGCCATTGAAAACGTGGATTGGGTCAGGCGAAGTTACACAGACTAACAAGATAGTCTTATAACCAATGGTCCTGTATCAGCACTGAACTCGAAATACGTAAGAACGACAATTTCAACCCAGGGCTGGAGGGCAAATTGATGATATTCTCACGTCTTGCTCAACCAAGTAACCTCGGTTAGACCTTGTTTATATTTAAATATAGTAAAGTTAATATAGTGAAACTTGATGATTCTATTTATATGTAAGTTGCAATGTAGTTTGTATATATACATATATATATATATATATATATATATATATATATATATATATATATATATATATATATATATATATATATATATATATATATATATATATATATATATTTCTTTTTTTTTTTCATTTTTTTCAATAATGGATGGAACTTGGCTCCTAAGGTGATTTTGTTGTTGGAGTGGGACCTCCAGCCATTCTGTCCACCTTTTCCCTTTCTAGACATGTGTTGGTGCATTGGGTAGTGTGGCAACCTTCGTCTTCATCTTTTTGGATGCAGGCTTGCAAACCTCGTGGAGTAGTTGTGGGGTTTGCTTCTTTGCTGCACCCGACATAGCCATCTGGGCGTAGCTATCTACCCGGGCTGGTGGGTCAGCCAGCATAGCTACTCGCTCACCTGGTACCTGGGCTGGTGGACGAGCAGCCTTCCTTTCTTCCATGGCTACAGTCTGCCTAACGACCTGGGGTTGTGGAGCAGCCATCCTTACTACCACCCAGGTTGGTTGGGCAGCCTTCTTTCGTTTCTTTGCTACACCCTTCTGGTTGGGCTGGTTGGGCAACTTTCTTTTTCCTCTTCTTCGATACAACCTGCCAACCGAATTCGTCTGCTGGTGGGTCCGTTTCTTTCATGGATACAACCTCTGTAGCCACTTGGGCTGGCCGGTCAACCTTCGATTGTAGGTAAAAGTATATATATAGAATAATGTGGTTATCATCAGCAGCCAGAGGCCATTCCTCCCTCCTTGCCTGCAGAGTTCTTGATTTTCTGGAAAGTTCTACGAGATTCTGGTAAGATAAATACCATTGAGAGGACGTTGTTAGGGGACAGTCAGGTTCAGTTTAGAGTTGGTTGTAGGATGGTCCTTTTACTGTGTCGTATCAGCCAGATGGGTATTTCTTTTCACAGTTTTCGTTAAAGTTTGTTTTCTAGAAGCATAATCTAGAGCACTATTTTCCATATGTTTATCATTTTTCTTGTTATAGTTTCATTATCATCATTAGTTTTGTTATTGTTGACTTTCAGATATTTGATGTTATGTTTGTGTTTCCCGTGGAAGCGTCTGACATCTTGCTAGAAGACTTTCTGGTCACAATATTTCTGCACTGGGGAGTTGATCGTATTCTTTTATTGCAGATTTTGTTATTATCTTGCTTTACATTAAGGTCTACTGGAGGTTTTCCCAATGCTGGTTGAACATATGTCCAGCAACAGGAGATAGCGTAAGATACAGTATTGATGAAACTTATCTATCTATATAACTATCTAAATATCGCTCTATCAATCTATCAATCTAACTATCTATCTATATATATATCTATCTTTATCTGAAAGTCAACAATAATAGAATCATTGATATATGAAGTATAACAACGTCCTCTCAATGGCAATTATCTCACCAGAATCTTCTAGAACCTTCCAGAAAACTATGGTTTTCTAGAAGGTTCTCGAAGATTCTGGGTAGGAACTGCCATTGAGAGGACGTAGTTATACGTATCATTAATGATATTATTGTTGACTTTCTGATTTAGAAAGGTAGATAGATAGATAGATAGATAGATAGATAGATAGGTAAAAAACAGATATTAGATAGATCGATAGATACGTAATGCTGTATATATCAACTTTCACAGAAATCAGTGATATCTGCGTTATTCTGCAAGAAATACATGTACATGGATGTAGTGATAATATGGGTTAGGTATAAGACCAGTCGTGTTGAGATTGTAGTGAATGTGACCATTGACTTCAACCTTAATGGTGTAGTGAAGATAAAGTTGTAGTGAAGATAAATCTTGAAGTGACTCATAAGGTTGTTGTGAGTACAAGGATGCATCGTAAATGAGTACTTCCTACCTGAAAGTCAACAATTACAAAATTGATCAAGTATAACAACATCCTCGGACAACCAACTACAAACACCAACCATTGAGTGAACCTGACTGTCATCTAACGACGACCTCTCAAAGGTAATGATCTTACCAGAATCTTCGAGAACCTTCTAGAAAACCTTGAACCCTGCAGGCAGGGAGGGAGGAATGGCCTCTGGTTGATTATATGTAAAACATTTAGATGAAATCACATCTTTTCTTATCAGGTCCCATGGTGTAAGGGTTAGCACTCTGGACTTTGGATCCAGCAATCCGAGTTCGAATCTCGGTGGGACCTCATCTTTTCAGTTTTCTTAGAAACTGATGATGGCCCCATTATTCTGTACGTTATATATACATACATATATATACATAAATATGTATATATAAACATATATATGGAATAATATGGTTTTATCAATAGCCGGAGACCATTCCTTCCTCCTTGCCTACAGAGTTCATAGTTTTCTGGAAGGTTCTAGAAGATTCTGGTGAGATAATTGCCATTGAGAGGACGTTGTTATACTTCATATATCAATGATTCTATTATTGTTGACTTTCAGATAAAGATAGATAGATATATAGATAGATAGATAGTTAGATTGATAGACTGATAGAGCGATATTTAGATAGGTATATAGATAGATAAGTTTCATCAATACTGTATCTTACGCCATCTCCTGTTGCTGGACATATGTTCAACCAGCATTGGGAAAACCTCCAGTAGACCTTAATGTAAAGCAAGATAATAACAAAACCTGCAATAAAAGAATACGATCAACTCCCCAGTGCAGAAATACTGTGACCAGAAAGTCTTCTAGCAAGATGTCAGACGCTTCCACGGCAATCACGAACATAACATCAAATATCTGAAAGTCAACAATAACAAAACTAATGATGATAATGAAACTATAACAACAAAAATGATAAACATATGGAAAATAGTGCTCTAGATTATGCCTCTAGAAAACAAACTTTAACGAAAACTGTGAAAAGAAATACCCATCTGGCTGATACGACACAGTAAAAGGACCATCCCACAACCAACTCTAAACTGAACCTGACTGTCCCCTAACAACGTCCTCTCAATGGTATTTATCTTACCAGAATCTCGTAGAACTTTCCAGAAAATCAAGAACTCTGCAGGCAAGGAGGGAGGAATGGCCTCTGGCTGCTGATGATAACCACATTATTCTATATATATACTTTTACCTACAATCGAAGGTTGACCGGCCAGCCCAAGTGGCTACAGAGGTTGTATCCATGAAAGAAACGGACCCACCAGCAGACGAATTCGGTTGGCAGGTTGTATCGAAGAAGAGGAAAAAGAAGGTTGCCCAACCAGCCCAACCAGAAGGGTGTAGCAAAGAAACGAAAGAAGGCTGCCCAACCAACCTGGGTGGTAGTAAGGATGGCTGCTCCACAACCCCAGGTCGTTAGGCAGACTGTAGCCATGGAAGAAAGGAAGGCTGCTCGTCCACCAGCCCAGGTACCAGGTGAGCGAGTAGCTATGCTGGCTGACCCACCAGCCCGGGTAGATAGCTACGCCCAGATGGCTATGTCGGGTGCAGCAAAGAAGCAAACCCCACAACTACTCCACGAGGTTTGCAAGCCTGCATCCAAAAAGATGAAGACGAAGGTTGCCACACTACCCAATGCACCACCACATGTCTAGAAAGGGAAAAGGTGGACAGAATGGCTGGAGGTCCCACTCCAACAACAAAATCACCTTAGGAGCCAAGTTCCATCCATTTTTTTTTTTTTTTTTTTTTTCCAAAAGAGGGAGCGGAGAAGGGGTCCAGGTGAGGATGTTCCCTCAGGGGCCCGGTCCTCTGTTCTTGACGCTACCTCGCTATCGCGGGAAATGGCAAATAGTATGAAAAAAAAAATATATATATATATTATATATATATATATATATATATATATATATATATATATATATATATATATATATATATATATATATATTTTTTTTTTTCTTTTTTTTTTTTTGCTTTGTCGCTGTCTCCCGCGTTTGCGAGGTAGCGCAAGGAAACAGACGAAAGAAATGGCCCAACCCACCCCCGTACACCCCCAAACCATTTCAAAACACCCTCTTCTGCTCTCTCAACCACGCTCTTTTTATTTCCACACATCTCTCTTACCCTTACGTTACTTACTCGATCAAACCACCTCACACCACACATTGTCCTCAAACATCTCATTTCCAGCACATCCATCCTCCTGCGCACAACTCTATCCATAGTCCACGCCTCGCAACCATACAACATTGTTGGAACCACTATTCCTTCAAACAAACCCATTTTTGCTTTCCGAGATAATGTTCTCGACTTCCACACATTCTTCAAGGCTCCCAGAATTTTCGCCCCCTCCCCCACCCTATGATCCACTTCCGCTTCCATGGTTCCATCCGCTGCTAGATCCACTCCCAGATATCTAAAACACTTCACTTCCTCCAGTTTTTCTCCATTCAAACTCACCTCCCAATTGAATTGACCCTCAAGCCTACTGTACCTAATAACCTTGCTCTTATTCACATTTACTCTTAACTTTCTTCTTTCACACACTTTACCAAACTCAGTCACCAGCTTCTGCAGTTTCTCACATGAATCAGCCACCAGCGCTGTATCATCAGCGAACAACAACTGACTCACTTCCCAAGCTCTCTCATCCCCAACAGACTTCATACTTGCCCCTCTTTCCAAAACTCTTGCATTCACCTCCCTAACAACCCCATCCATAAACAAATTAAACAACCATGGAGACATCACACACCCCTGCCGCAAACCTACATTCACTGAGAACCAATCACTTTACTCTCTTCCTACACGTACACATGCCTTACATCCTCGATAAAAACTTTTCACTGCTTCTAACAACTTGCCTCCCACACCATATATTCTTAATACCTTCCACAGAGCATCTCTATCATATGCCTTCTCCAGATCCATAAATGCTACATACAAATCCATTTGCTTTTCTAAGTATTTCTCACATACATTCTTCAAAGGAAACACCTGATCCACACATCCTCTATATATATATATATATATATATATATATATATATATATATATATATATATATATATATATCCTTCTGTATGTTTACTTTCGATAATGAGGAACAGAAGAAAGAGCCAAGCAATATAGATTTCGTCAAAGACATCTCTCTTTTCTAAACACTGCCTCGCAAAGATTTTCATTAATTCAAATTGAAGAAACAGACGTATTTTCTATTGTCTGGTTAGCTCAGTGGCAGAGCGCGAGTCTGACACACTCAAGGTTGTGGGTTCGAGACCCACACCAGACATATTTTTTGTCTTTATCTTTTTTCATTTTGTCCGCATCACATGTGTGCAACATTCAGTGTGTTCGTCCAACGTTATAGTGAAAATCTTCATAATGAACTGGGGTTTTCGACCTTATCTGAAAGGGTCAGGTCCACCAAGACGTCCTTGAGATCTTCCAGAAGCTTCTGGCGATCCTCATCCAACGACAGCAACATGGAGACTTACCCTGTGGTTATTTTGCCGGTTAGTCGGCAACGGTCGGTTAAGCAGTATTTTGCCGTGGTAATCTCAGTGCTTTATGTAATACTAAGTCCCAGAAAATGTTCTTGGGGGCGTAGCTCAGTGGTAGAGCGCTTGCTTGGCATGCAAGAGGACCCGGGTTCAAACCCCGGCGCTTCCATTTTTGTTATTTGGGAAATTCATTTTCAGTCGTGTATATATATATATATATATATATATATATATATATATATATATATATATATATATATATATATATATATATATATATATATATATATATGTATATATATATATATCGTCCGATCAGGGAAGTTAAGCAACGTTGGGTCTGGTTAGTACTTGGATGGGTGACCGTCTGGGAACACCAGATGCTGTTATCCCTGGGGATAGGGAAGAAAGAATACTTGCCTCGTATTCCCTGTGTGTCGTACAAGGCGACTAAAAGGAGAGGGAGCGGGAGACTGGAAATCCTCTCCTCTCTTTTTCAATTTTCCAAAGGAAGGATCAGAGAAGGGACCAAGTAAGAATATTCCCTCAGAGGCTCAGTGTAGTGAGAGTGTAGTGAGGATGAGTATAGTTATGATAAAGATATTGTCAAGATAGCTTGTAGGGAAGAAAAGAATGTAGTGAAGATACGAATGTAGTAGAGATAAGGGTTATCAAAGATTAAAGTTTATTCAAAATGATTATGTAGTGAAGATAAGACCTTTTTAGTGAACATCAGGGAGTGCAATGATGATGGTATGGTAGAAATAACGGGGTAGTGAAGAAGAGGGTATAGTGAAGATATAATTTAGTGAGAATAAGCTAGTAGTGAAGATACACGTTACTGAATATGAGATTGTAGTGAACTTAACCGTATTGACCTAATCCCCCCAAATCCTCCAAACTACGTTCAAGGGCGGCTCCAAAGCCAACCGAAAAGGCTCTCTGTGTATTATTAGTAGTGGTGGTGGTGTGTAGGTGTGTGTAATTATCTATTTGCACTGGTCGGGCCCCGTGTAAGTACGTTGTTTGTGTGAGCGGGTAAAATCTAAAGCCTTTCTTGAAACCAGCTTAGTCAAGATAAGGTCGTATGGAGATGAGGCTGTAGTGAAGATTATAATAAGCCTTGCATAGTGAATATAAAGGGATTAAGGAGAGGAGATGTAGTAAAGAAGATTATAGTGAACACAAAAGGATTCAAGCTAAGTGCAGGGTCGGCCTACTGGCTTGAACTTACATTTCAGGTCGAAGGCATTCGAGTACATAGTATTCGAATAGTTATTTCCGTATCAGGGGCGATCATAGCCTAGCGGTAGCTCTCCCGCCCGTTGCACAGGGGTCCCGGGTTCGATCCTGGCTGTTAGAGGTTTTTATGTTTCATGAGAGTGCTCGTTCATATGCACTTAGTTCGTATATATATATATATATATATATATATATATATATATATAAAATGGGAAACAGAAGAAGGAGTCACGCGGGGAGTGCTCATCCTCCTCGAAGGCTCAGAGTGGGGTGCCTAAATGTGTGTGGATGTAACCAAGATGTGAAAAAAGGAGAGATAGGTAGTATGTTTGAGGAAAGGAACCGGGATGTTTTGGCTCTGAGTGAAACGAAGCTCAAGGGTAAAGGGGAAGAGTGGTTTGGGAATGTCTGGGGAGTAAAGTCAGGGGTTAGTGAGAGGACAAGAGCAAGGCAAGGAGTAGCAATACTCCTGAAACAGGAGTTGTGGGAGTATGTGATAGAGTGTAAGAAAGTAAATTCTCGATTGATATGGGTAAAACTGAAAGTTGATGGAGAGAGGTGGGTGATTATTGGTGCTTATGCACCTGGGCATGAGAAGAAAGATCAAGAGAGGCAAGTGTTTTGGGAGCAGCTGAATGAGTGTGTTAGTGGTTTTGATGCACGAGACCGGGTTATAGTGATGGGTGATTTGAATGCAAAGGTGAGTAATGTGGCAGTTGAGGGAATAATTGGTATACATGGGGTGTTCAGTGTTGTAAATGGAAATGGTGAAGAGCTTGTAGATTTATGTGCTGAAAAAGGACTGATGATTGGGAATACCTGGTTTAAAAAAGCGAGATATATATAAGTATACTTATGTAAGTAGGAGAGATGGCCAGAGAGCGTTATTGGATTACGTGTTAATTGACAGGCGTGCGAAAGAGAGACTTTTGGATGTTAATGTGCTGAGAGGTGCAACTGGAGGGATGTCTGATCATTATCTTGTGGAGGCTAAGGTGAAGATTTGTATGGGTTTTCAGAAAAGAAGAGTGAATGTTGGGGTGAAGAGGGTGGTGAGAGTAAGTGAGCTTGAGAAGGAGACCTGTGTGAGGAAGTACCAGGAGAGACTGAGTACAGAATGGAAAAAGGTGAGAACAATGGAAGTAAGGGGAGTGGGGGAGGAATGGGATGTATTTAGGGAATCAGTGATGGATTCCGCAAAAGATGCTTGTGGCATGAAAAGAGTGGGAGGTGGGTTGATTAGAAAGGGTAGTGAGTGGTGGGATGAAGAAGTAAGAGTATTAGTGAAAGAGAAGAGAGAGGCATTTGGACGATTTTTGCAGGGAAAAAATGCAATTGAGTGGGAGATGTATAAAAGAAAGAGACAGGAGGTCAAGAGAAAGGTGCAAGAGGTGAAAAAAAGGGCAAATGAGAAATGGGGGTGAGAGAGTATCATTAAATTTTAGGGAGAATAAAAAGATGTTCTGGAAGGAGGTAAATAAAGTGCGTAAGACAAAGGAGCAAATGGGAACTTCAGTGAAGGGCGCAAATGGGGAGGTGATAACAAGTAGTGGTGATGTGAGAAGGAGATGGAGTGAGTATTTTGAAGGTTTGTTGAATGTGTTTGATGATAGAGTGGCAGATATAGGGTGTTTTGGTCGAGGTGGTGTGCAAAGTGAGAGGGTTAGGGAAAATGATTTGGTAAACAGAGAAGAGGTAGTGAAAGCTTTGCGGAAGATGAAAGCCGGCAAGGCAGCAGGTTTGGATGGTATTGCAGTGGAATTTATTAAAAAAGGGGGTGACTGTATTGTTGACTGGTTGGTAAGGTTATTTAATGTATGTATGACTCATGGTGAGGTGCCTGAGGATTGGCGGAATGCGTGCATAGTGCCATTGTACAAAGGCAAAGGGGATAAGAGTGAGTGCTCAAATTACAGAGGTATAAGTTTGTTGAGTATTCCTGGTAAATTATATGGGAGGGTATTGATTGAGAGGGTGAAGGCATGTACAGAGCATCAGATTGGGGAAGAGCAGTGTGGTTTCAGAAGTGGTAGAGGATGTGTGGATCAGGTGTTTGCTTTGAAGAATGTATGTGAGAAATACTTAGAAAAGCAAATGGATTTGGATGTAGCATTTATGGATCTGGAGAAGGCATATGATAGAGTTGATAGAGATGCTCTGTGGAAGGTATTAAGAATATATGGTGTGGGAGGAAAGTTGTTAGAAGCAGTGAAAAGTTTTTATCGAGGATGTAAGGCATGTGTACGTGTAGGAAGAGAGGAAAGTGATTGGTTCTCAGTGAATGTAGGTTTGCGGCAGGGGTGTGTGATGTCTCCATGGTTGTTTAATTTGTTTATGGATGGGGTTGTTAGGGAGGTAAATGCAAGAGTTTTGGAAAGAGGGGCAAGTATGAAGTCTGTTGTGGATGAGAGAGCTTGGGAAGTGAGTCAGTTGTTGTTCGCTGATGACACAACGCTGGTGGCTGATTCATGTGTGAAACTGCAGAAGCTAGTGACTGAGTTTGGTAAAGTGTGTGGAAGAAGAAAGTTAAGAGTAAATGTGAATAAGAGCAAGGTTATTAGGTACAGTAGGGTTGAGGGTCAAGTCAATTGGGAGGTGAGTTTGAATGGAGAAAAACTGGAGGAAGTGAAATGTTTTAGATATCTGGGAGTGGATCTGGCAGCGGATGGAACCATGGAAGCGGAAGTGGTGGGGGAGGGGGCGAAAATTCTGGGGGCCTTGAAGAATGTGTGGAAGTCGAGAACATTATCTCGGAAAGCAAAAATGGGTATGTTTGAAGGAATAGTGGTTCCAACAATGTTGTATGGTTGCGAGGCGTGGGCTATGGATAGAGTTGTGCGCAGGAGGATGGATGTGCTGGAAATGAGATGTTTGAGGACAATGTGTGGTGTGAGGTGGTTTGATCGAGTGAGTAACGTAAGGGTAAGAGAGATGTGTGGAAATAAAAAGAGCGTGGTTGAGAGAGCAGAAGAGGGTGTTTTGAAGTGGTTTGGGCACATGGAGAGGATGAGTGAGGAAAGATTGACCAAGAGGATATATGTGTCGGAGGTGGAGGGAACAAGGAGAAGAGGGAGACCAAATTGGAGGTGGAAAGATGGAGTGAAAAAGATTTTGTGTGATCGGGGCCTGAACATGCAGGAGGGTGAAAGGAGGGCAAGGAATAGAGTGAATTGGAGCGATGTGGTATACCGGGGCTGACGTGCTGTCAGTGGATTGAATCAAGGCATGTGAAGCGTCTGGGGTAAACCATGGAAAGCTGTGTAGGTATGTATATTTGCGTGTGTGGACGTATGTATATACATGTGTATGGGGGGGGGGGGGTTGGGCCATTTCTTTCGTCTGTTTCCTTGCGCTACCTCACAAACGCGGGAGACAGCGACAAAGTATAAAAGAAAAAAAAAAAAAAAATATATATATATATATATATATATATATATTCCTATGAGTCCACGGAGAAAATGAAACACGATAAGTTCCCAAATGGACTTTCGTGTAATAATGGCAAGCAAGTATGAAAGATAGAGTATGAAAGACAAAGACAGTGGACAAGTGTTATGTATTCTGTTTCCTTGATAATCATTTGGTCTGACTCATTCAGATAAGGTCCAAAATGCCAGTAGTGAAGATGTACAAAGGATAATAGAGCAGTGTGCGAACGTACGTAGTGTGAGTATCTTGACTGATAGAAAGTATTGAAAGCGGCAGGAAGTAGTGAGATATTGTATTGTGCTTCGTACAAGACTGGCGGGCGACTCCGTCCTTCGTGCTGTGCACACACAGTCTGGTGATTGTCGGGATGTGTAGCCATAATGTTTGATCTTATGACCATTAGTGATACATCATGTGATGTTTACTATCACAACATCGGCTTCTTCCTCCTCCTCCAGGAGAGTGGCGATCAGGTGGTTGTTATTGTGGTAGCCCGGCACCTGCAATTGTAAGATTTCAAGCAACATTGTGAAAATGGGATACATTATATAGAGTTCCATAATTTCTCTAATTCTTCCCCAAATTCATGTGGACCTGCAACGCTGAAAAGTTTAAATATCGCTGGTGTAGAGGGAGGGAGAGGGAGGCCTGGAATGAGAGTGAGGCTTTGTAGGAGAGAAAGGCTCGGGATGAGAGAGGTTGAACACAAGATGTGTGGCCGGAGAGTGAGGCTTTAAAGGAGAGAGAGGCTTAGGATGAAAGAGGTTGGGAATGAGAGAGAGGCTTGGCAGGAGAGTGAGGCTTTGAAGTAGAGAGAGGCTTGGGAGGGAGGAGGTGTAAACCTGTGAATGGGAAAGAAGTTTGTGATGAGAGAGGCTGATCATGAGAGAGAGGCTTGGGATGGGAGATGCTGGACACCAGAGTTTGGGAGGAGACTGAAGTTGTAAAAGAGAGATCTCTCATAAGCGAGGCTGGACACGAGAGATATACTTGGAATGTGAGAAAAAGTAGTGAAGTAGAGAGAAGCTTGGGATGAGAAAAGCTGGAGGCAAGAGAGGTGTGGGAGGAGAGTGAGGCTGAGTGTGGCAGAAAGGTTTTGTTTGAGAGAGGCTGGACACCAGAGCAAGACTTGGGTTGAAAGTGAGACTTGAGAGAAAGAGAAGGCTGGTGACGAAAGCGAGCTGGACGTGAGAAAAGATTGCATGACAACGATATTGGTTAGATGAGAGAGGCTGGTCTTGAGAAAGAAGCCTGGGTTGAGGGTTAAGTTGGATACGAGAGAGAGGATCGAGATGAGACAGAGGCTGTGGAGGAGCGAGAAGCTTGGGATGAGAAGGGCTGGACAAGGAAGAGGTTTGAGAGGGGAGTGAGGCTGTGAAGGAGAGTGGGGCTTGGTATGAAGATGGCTTGACACGAGAGAGAGACTTGGATTAAGGTGAGTTAGGAACAAGGCGGGGGGGGGGGGGGTGATAAGAGTTAGGCTGGATATGAGAGAGGATTGGATGGAGAGTGAGGCAGTGAATGATCGAGAGGCTTAGGATGCGAGAGAGAGAGGCTTAACAAGAGAGGAGCCTGGAGGAGAGTGAAGCTGTGTAGGAGAGAGAGATGCTCGAGAGGAAAGAGGCTAGACACGAGAGAGGCTTGGGATGAGAGTTAGACTGGACGAGAAAACAGGCTTGGGATGGGACTCTGGATCTGAAGAAGAGAAAGGCTTGGGATAGAGATGCTGGATATGGGATAGACCCCTGGGATGAGAGCTAGGCTGGACATGGGAGGGAAGTCTGGGATGAAGAGTGAGGCTTTTAAAGAGAGAGAAGCTTGGGATGAGAGAAGCTGGACAGAGGGGCGCTTGGGATGAAAATGATGCTGTGAATGAGACAGAATCGTATGATAAGAGAAGCTGGACACAAGGAAGGGGTTGAGGAAACGTAAAGGCTGTGAAGGAGAGAGAGGTTTGCTGTGAGAAAGGCTGGATACGAGAGAAACCCTTGGGATGAGAGTTAGATGGATCCGAGAGAGAGACATCGGATGAGAGAGACAGTGAAGGAGAGATAGCCTTCGATGAGAGAGACTGGACACGAGGGGAAGGTTTAGGGCGAAAGCAAGTTGATACGAGAGATAAGTTTAAGGATGAAGCCAGGCCAGCCGCGAGAAAGGCTTGGAGTTACATAGACTCAGAGACCACACAGCCAGGTGGTCTGGCCTTAACACTGCTTAACAAAATGTATTGCCCTCAACAGCAGTAGAAGAAACGGAGAGCAAAGCAAAGGCTCCTCCCCACCCTCAACTCCCTCCGGCAACACGCAGCGCGGAAAACAGTAGAAAAAATACCTTGCAGATTTATAAGACTGAAGGAAATGTTTACATGAAAGTCACAAGGTAGAATGAACATGAACAAGTCATGCATGCCATCACCAAGGACATGCATCCCTTCCTTTCTGTTATAAAAAGACAATAGTAAAAGGATAAACTTAAGCTCCAGCTCCCGACTTACCATGACTATATCATTCCTAATGTTTGAAGAATGATATTTATAAAAATTACTTACTCTTACAAAGCAGGTGACATGGGTTAATCAATGTTGGTATGTTACCTGGCCAGGGAGAGATCAGTGGTTGAGAAGGTAGCATGATATACCACTGCGTTTTTGATAACTGATTAACTGAATTATCCACACTGGAGAAAGAGAGGTTTGGGACGAGAGTCAGGCTGGACAGGAGAGAGAGCTTGGGACGATAGTCAGGCAGGACAGGAGAGAGAGGCTTGGGACGAGAGTCAGGCAGGACAGGAGAGAGAGGCTTGGGACGAGAGTCAGGCTGGACAGGAGAGAAGGCTTGGGACGAGAGTCAGGCAGGACAGGAGAGAGAGGCTTGGGACGAGAGTAGAGAAGCACCTTCATAACGTACCCTTCATGCAGAAAAAGGGTTGTCTTGCTCCACTCAGTTGGAATGGAAAAGTAGTTGAAAATACAAGTTCATGAATTTATGGTTTTAGTGTGGCAAAACCTGAACTGATTCTGAGGTTAACACATAAAGAAGATTAACATTTCAGAAGGTTGAAGGAAATGAATATAAATGTCATCATTGATAGACTATTAGATTCATTAGAAGCCTCGAAGATGAATGTTCTTGTCTAATTTTAGTAAGAATGAAGATAGATTAGTAATTAAGCACACCGGCGCTAATATCTTTGGTTACTGAGCAATTTTGTTTGCAATGGTGTTATATTAAAGAACTAGAGTATGAGTGACGGAGTGAGATTTGGAGATTATATATCATTGTGAGTTATTACATAAAGTGATCGTGATGAACGATACGAAGATCAGGCAAACTATGAGGCTCAGTAAGGTAACAACACACCTGTCCATATATGTAACACAACTTATGAACACCTTACCTACAGTAAGGTAACAACACACCTGTCATATATGTAACACAACTTATGAACACCTACCTACAGTAAGGTAACAAACACCTGTCATATATGTAACACAACTTATGAACACCTTACCTACAGTAAGGTAACAACACACCTGTCATATATGTAACACAACTTATGAACACCTTACCTACAGTAAGGTAACAACACACCTGTCATATATGTAACACAACTTATGAACACCTAACCTACAGTAAGGTAACAACACACCTGTCATATATGTAACACAACTTATGAACACCTTACCTACAGTAAGGTAAACAACACACACGTCATATAGTAACACAAACTTATGAAACACCTTACCTACCCTTCCCTGCCAGTCCAGATTGATCTCATTTTGATATTAATTGATATAACAGCCAAACGTTATTAAGCTTGAATTTGTATCATACGTCAGAGCATATACACTTCACATGATGGCTAATTTGTAATTTCATTATCTTTCTATTATTCACCTCCTACTGAATTATCATCAGGACAGTCGTGCTGTATGTGGACTTTGCTTATATGAATTCGAGCAACAAGAGTGTTGGCCAGGATATGTTACTTTCTCTTTAACCCAAACCTCCATTATCACAGTAGCCACATATAAAAGTGACAAGAGGCAGCAGCATGTCCAGTCATGGTGGGGGAGCTGACTCTGGCTGGGTGAATCCTGCCATCACCTGCCCACCCAGGGAAGAGCAGCAGGAAAATCTGGTTATCAAAAGGAATACAAAGGAAGTCAAACAGCAACAGACCAATGGTCATTTTGATGGTGTTTGTGATAGTGGCAGATATCATAATCTCAGATTACACTGGTGAAAGTAGAAAGGTAAACAGATAATTCAAAGAGAAAAACCTGCAGTCTGTCTAGGTGACTAAGGAGACGCAAATGCGTCACAAAGTGGAGGTGAAGCAAAATATTATCATGTTTATTCTTAAACGTATTTACGTTACTATTTTCGGCCAATATGATTCGTTCTTTACACACCATAGATTAGGAATGGCGTAATGATGATAGACAAATGAAATAGATAGAAGAGATACATTACCATACATATTAACCATGGAATATATACCATATATTTTCCAAGAGAAAATTAATATGTACAGTTCAATTAGTCCTTCCATACTGATGATAAATGTATGTCAATAAACTTCTCTGTAGGCCAGGCTGGCTTGGCTGGATGGCCTGCACATTGGTTTTGAAAGTAACGTATACTACTTCCCAGCTGGTGAAAACTGATTCATTTAATGTAAAGAAAAAAAAATAATGAAATTATAATTCAATCCCTATATACTGAGCACGTTTTAAACAAGAAAAAAATAATTACGTGTCTTATATAAACAATTCATGTAACTATGGTGATAATTCACTTCCAGCTTTCGATATAATACTCCTCAAAATATTGTAAAAACCTTAATTTTGATAAATGTATTTATCAACTTCCTCAGAATACTGAAAACTTAAAACAAGTGTTATAATTTTCATATAAACAGGTTTTCAAAATAGGTATTGGTGAAGTATGAAAATCCTTTGTGTTGTCTTTACTAAAAACCGATTATGATCTGCACAATTCCTCGTGAGATTTACGTCTTTAATACAATAAGTTCTTATAAGAAGTTGTTACAGATTAGTACATATGTGAAATGACACAGCTTCAGTAGACGATCTCTACAGGTCATCAGTTTTTCATGAAACAGTTAAGGTTCAAGCAGTTACAAGAGCTTTCTCGATGATCATCTTGCACCACCACACGTCACAAGACCCTCCAACAAACTCCTCCAAATTCTTCAAGTCCTGCTGGCCAGCAGAACCCTCTGACACTCAGTAATCAGAAAGATATTCATAGCTTATGTCACGCCGTCATCACGTTTTCTATATTCATGTTTAATTAAGTAATAAGTTCAATGACCTATTAACTGCTCACTGATGTTTATATCATCCAAGATGATCACTTCTATAACTCCAAGACCACTTTCATGGGCCTCCTGTAACTCTAAAGGCTGCGCTACAATCGTAGTAGTGTAAATGTTGGATTCACATGGAGTGAGAAGTTCCATGGACGAGATGTTTCTGGCCATTAACGAGATATTACCACGTCGAAGGTGACTTTACACCTGGGTGGTAACCTCATGCAGGCGAAGTCCGGTAACACTCCAACATATATACAATCTGTTATAACATTTGATGTATGACGTAGGTATGGATGAAGGTGTCATGACCTTAAGCTCTTCATAAACCATCTAAATGTAACAACATACATATATTGCTGTTACCAAGTAGCAAATACTGTTTTTAGTATGTTGTACTGTATGGTACAGCTTCTGGTTTAATGACCTTTACCTGTAATAACCAGTAAATCCCACGATACACATACATGTTGACCTGTTACAGAGCGCAGACCGACAAGAACCCGTGCCAGGCAGGGACAAATTGTCATAATAAAATGTTATAATGATTTATATTTTGATGGAATTGTTTATAAAGATGAGTTACCATAATTAATGGACGAAAATATAACCACATTCACACTCACCAACCCTACCCAGACAACACGAGTCGTATTGATCAATTTTAAATTAATTGGACACATCCGGGAAGATACCTTCACCGAGTGTACTTTACTTTAAAGTTAAGTCATAGCAAATAGAGCGAAACTAACTGTCTGTATTACCAACAAAAATCGCTATGAGGTATAAACATGTCTACTAATGACGTCACGCTGATAAACACAAACTGGTGGGCAAACGTTTGACCTCAGATGATGAGGTGAAATACTTTTCCTTAACAAGTTGAGGAATCATTTTTTTGAATCATTTACCAATTAGATTGTGGTTGAAAAGCATTTCTATAAAATATTGTGTGAGAATCAAATTTAATGAATATCTCCTTTAGGTCCAAAAATAAACAACATTTGCATCTCCATTGTCACGCTGACAATATTAGGGTTTTTTTCTTTGACTTTTTTCCTGTGCCTTCTAACCCAACCCCCCCATCCCCCCAACAAACCCCACCCACATTCCCCCAACCCCACACCCACATCCCCCCCAACACCACCCCACATCCCCCAACACCACCCAAAACCCCCCACCACCACCACCAACAAACCCCAGCAGACCCATGCAGGCCCCCCCTGTCCCCCTTTCGTCACTACAGTTTCCAGGCACCACGTGGCAAATTTTTGTGGCTGTTTAAAAAAACCCCTCTCTGACTCAGGCACTTTCTTACCTTCCTGACAACACCCAACGTTGTCTGCTGGCTCTCACTCCACAAAACAAACAACTCTCCTTCCCCGACATAACACATCACAAAAACCTTACCAACCACTTTGATCTTTTCTTCCTGACAATATATTTCTCTCGCCGAGAGCGTTACGCCCCTTGCCCTGCCTTTGGCAAAAACTCGTTAGATGAACTCATAAGCATGAACCCTCTCTCCTCTTCATCTCTCTCCTCTCATTTCTCTCTTCCTCTCTACTCTCTCTCTCTCCCCTCTCTTTTCCCTCTCTCTCTCTCTCTTCTTCTCTCTCTCTCTCTCTCTCTCTCTCCTCTCTCACTCTCCCCAGCCAGCCACAAATGAATGTAAAATTGCTTTGACTGATGAGGGGCGATGAAGTTCTTGCCATAGGGAGGGCGAGCCACTGTGCACCCCCCCAAAACCCAAACCCACCCAGCACATATCAACTTGCCTCTTGCCTTTGAGAGAGAGAGAGAGAGAGAGATGAGAGAGAGAGAGAAGAGAGAGAGGAGAGAGAGAGAGAAAGGGAGAGAGAGAGAGAGAGAGATAGAGAGAGAGAACCTACCTACGAGAAATTTAGGGTCAAAAAAAAATACTGAAAATAAAGGCCCCCCCGGGGAAAATCGAACCCGGACCAACTGTTTATGAGGCGGGAGGGTGCTAACCACTACACCACGGACCACTTGTCAGTGGCGAAATTCTCTTATATATTAACAAACTTTACGGGGACTTAATAATCATGGTACAAACATAATGGTTATTGTGATAAATGAATTGTTTATGATAATATGTATTGTGTTGCTTTATAAATGGTTGTTCATAACCAAGATCTTTAACCCTGAATCCTTAAGATTAATAAAATGATAAAAACGTGTTAAAACATAAACATATGTTATAAAGAACCAGATGCATTATCATGGGGGTTTTCTAACTGAAAATGCAATACAAGGAGTTATTTTAAAGGGAAAGGAGAAATTTCATCTTTTTAACAAATTTTTCCCTCAAGGGTCCTTTATTTTTCATCATAATTTTTTGTTTTTACTATCAAGAAATGCCTTTTACCTAACTTAGAAATTCTAAATAAGTATTTTATTAATGTTCTCTAACGACGCATTGAATAACTCTTCGTGTGAAGTTCAATTCATGTAATAGATCATGTATTACAAAGCGTGTCAAACCACACAAGTGTTACACGCCCGGTAAAGATATATTCAGAAAATAACGTACATATAGCATATGTAAAACTTCTATAGATATACAAAAAAATTTCCCTAAGGGGCCAATAAACCCAAACTTTCGTATTAAAGTTGATCATTTTAAGTGATCAAGCATTACAAAGGTGTGTCTATCCACACAAGTGGGTTTCACGTCCCAGGTAAAGAAATATTCTAGAGATAGTGTAAAAACTAACAAATATATTTTGTTTTTTTAAAATATTTATAAAAATTTTCCTGGGGACCAAAACCCAAAACTTCCCTATTAAAGTTGATCAGATTGTAAGTGATCAAGCATTTTCAAAGGGGTGTCCAAAACCCCAGGGGGCTACTGATCCCGGGTAAAGTATTTCATCATCTTTTTAAACTTTAAAACCTTTTTTAGTTATAATGTTTTTATCCCTGATTCCATCCCACAATGGATGTATGTGTTTGTGTTGCTTTAAAATATCATTAGTCAGAATGAAGTGGGGAACAATTTCTCCACAGCCTAGCCACTCTACTCTGTCTTCCACATGCTATTCCCAAAAGGTGTTACCGGATTCCCCCTATAAGTATTTACACGGGTTTAAAAAGTTACCTCCGACGACTTCTTCTTTTTACTTTTTATGATTTGAAAAATTCATGAATCATATTTGGTTTATGATGACAATAAGATTGTTTGGGAAAATTGGGAAATAATTTAAACCCTTTTTCTCATTTGATGAACTTTAATTTTTATCAAAAAATAAAGTTTATGATCATTGGGTTGTTTTTCTCTCTGTTGTTTTCTGATGTAAGTTTTTTATCCAACGAAATACGTTCATTTGACTCATAAAGAATATTCCCTTTAAAAAAAACGGGAAATAATTTGTCATTAGTTTCTCATCACACAAAATAAAAGTCTGTTTTTCAAAGTTTTCTCACAGATGAATGCTAAAAATTTGAAAAGTTTGAAATTCATAAATTAGAATCCCTAACCCTTGTGTGATGATAATTACATTACTCTTCTCTAAACATACTTTTCTAACAGTGTGTAAACCCGGTAAAAAGTCAGCAACATAGATACTGACGCAATTATCTTTTTTTTTATTGAAAACATTATTGATTTCTACATTTTAAAACATTTATCTGCAAAAATGAAATCTTTATGTTAGATAAGTTAATCTTAACGATATCCTTACATATATTTCTTACCTTGTGCTCCAGAAAAGTTATGAAATTCTTTTATTTTTCACTCAAAGTTTAGCTTGCATACAATATCCCATGTATTTCACTAGAAGTCCACAAATAAATATATTTTTGCCCTATTTTATCAACGATAATCATTTATAGGTTTTTTAGAATAAGTAATTGAAATACATTTCTAGGTGTTTAAAACCTTCGTCCCCTCACCAAATACCGTAAAGTGTTTTAAGGCCACCCAACTGGGGTTTACTTGTTAACAAAGTAATGCTTGGTTTGTTTAGGTTTCTTAATTGTTGACTACAGACAGTTTAAAAGGAAGTGAGGAATTTGGGAAGGGTTTTTTTGATGGTTTCCGGGAGTGTGGGGGAGGGTATAAAGAACAAGAGAAAATATATAAGTCGGACGGAAGTCAATTGATCCTGGTGCACGACCCCAGAACCTTGACTAATTTGTCTATAAGAAAGTGGTGTTTTTATTTGGCCAAGTCCCAGCTTGGCAGGGGCTCTGGTCTTATACACACGTTAACTGGCTTTAATTGTCATTAAG